>NW_015177027.1:401388-428422 GCF_001447785.1 Gekko japonicus | reverse complement strand
CACTGTTGCTCCCCCCCCCCAGTACTATGGTTTGGTGATCTTAAATGGCCTTGAGGACTTAGATCCCTATGGCAATGTTACTTGTTCAAAAGTTTATTATGGTCATAAGACCAGTCACAATAAATACAGATAAAAAGGACCATTTAAAATGAATAAATACATAAAGGATATGGCGATATATGTATAAAAGACACACTCATATCTGTGTAAAAAACACACTCATTTCATTAATTGATATTACTTGTGTGACACACAGGGGCACCAGTGTTATTGATTACATTTTTCATTGAATCATAGAGTTGGAAGGGACCTCCAGGGTAATCTAGTCCAACCCCCTGCACAATGCAGGAAATTCACAACTACCTCCCTCCCGCATACTGCCAGTGACCATTTAATGCCCAGAAGATGACAAAAAAACCTCCAGGATCTCCAGCCAAACTGGCCTGGAGAAAAATTGCTTCCTGACCCCAAAGTGGTGATCAGCATTTCCCTGTGCGTGTAAGAAAGGGCCACAAGAACTAAGCACTGAGGCAGCCCTTCCTGCCCTCCCTCTCATGATCTGCTGCCTCAGTTCACAGACTCAGCATTGCTGCCAGATGGCCATCTGTTTGAAAACCTCCAAAGAAGGATGTTGAATACGAGACTCAAGGCAGCAGGTGAACAGTGATTACAGCTTTATTTACAAGTCGGAAGAAATCAAGAACGAGACAAAAACATAGAGCAACAGGCTCTCTTTTAAACAGTCCGGACTTGGGTAGCCACACCCACAAGTCATGTAAGAACCAATCATTATTTACAGTTAAGGTCCAATCAGAGTGCTTCCCTCCAGAACATTGCGCAGCTCTGATTGGTCTATTTACAATCCTGTTTGGAACTCAAGCTCATACAGATCTCAGGGCTTCTAGTGTCCTGGCCCCACTGGTGGACCTCCTGGTGGCACCTGGTGTTTTTGGCCACTGTGTGACAGAGTGTTGGACTGGATGGGCCATTGGCCTGATCCAACAGTGGCTTCTCTTATGTTCTTATGGAAGCCCAGGTTAGCCTGATCTCATCAGATCTCAGAAGCTAAGCAGGGTCAGCCCTGAGTAGTACTTGGATGGGAGACCACCAAGGAAGTCCAGGGTTGCTTCATATTGGCAGGCAATGGCAGGCCACCTCTGAGCATCTCCTGCCTTGGAAACCCCAAGAGGGGATGCCATAAGTCAGCTGCGACTTGACAGCAGTTTCTACCACCACCAGATTCCTCTCGACTTATTCAGTAAGATGACATCAAGAGCATCAGAACAAAGTCGGAGTCCAGTGGCACTTTTAAGAAGAAGAAGAAGAGATTGGATTTATACCCCGCCCTTCACTTGGAGTCTCAGAGCGGCTAACAAACTCCTTTCCCTTCCCCTCCCCCCAACAGACACCCTGTGAGGTAGGTGGGGCTGAAAGAGCTCTTTTAAGGACTGCCCTTGAGAGAACAGCTCTGAAAGGACTTGTGACTGACCCAAGCTCACACCACCAGCTGCATGTGAAGGAGTGGGGAATCAAACTCAAATCACTACACCAAACTGACCGACAAAGCTTTATTCAAGGTATGAGCTTTTGTACGCGCACACACTTCCTCGGATGAAATGAAACAGAATTTACCAGTCCATAATATGAGGCAGGGGTTGAACAGCAAATCACCATACGACATAACGAAGACGTTTTTACAGATGCAAACAGGAAGAACAAGCTAAGTTTATAAGGTCACCATTGTTTGGATTCAATATCTGGGGGAAACAGTGAAGCAATAGATGTGTCGGAATTGAAGAAAGATGTGTAAATGTATCATTCTGAATTGTGGAGTGCTAAGACTAACGTTCCGTGCACCTTGGTGTTTAGTCATGCCGGCCACATGACCACGGAAACGTCTTTGGACAGCGCTGGCTCTTCGGCTTTGAAACGGGGATGAGCACCGCAACCCTAGAGTCGGACTCAACTGGCTTTCGAGCAAGGGAACCTTTAGCTTTAAGACTAACTACCTGAGACCCTGTTGTCACGCTCTATCGGTCTCCTCTCAAGCACAGAGGTTCACTTGGATCTATCAATAAAAAAGCTATCCAATACTTTCAGATCACACACATGTTGTAAAGAAGAACACAGTGGTTTCAAACACAATCATGCCTATTCATGATGTTAGGGAAACTATCTGGATTTGTAACAGTCAATGGCCCTCTCTGCTTCATGGGATGGCTGATCAATTTGTTGTTTCACACCAGATTCCTCCTCATGAAGATTATATTTTGTAGGCTAGAGGCTGAAAATCCATCCGTGTGACTTCTCTGAGTAGAAATCTTTGCATACTTGGGAAAGGAGAGACACCTTGGAAGGGTATAGGAACCTTATTTCTCTTGGTGTGATCCAAGCAAGGCTCTTTAAATGGTAAGTCACTCCCTGATGTTTAGCTCCATTCTGCTATTGGCACGGGTCTGGGGCCCCTCCTCACCTGTCTTAACATCGTCCGCAGGTACAAAGAAAACATTCACAAAACCTTTCTTGAACAGAACAAGAAGGGACATCTTAAAGACTTCCTGGAATTTCTCCCCAACAAAAAGTTAGAGAATGGGGGTGAAACAAATATTGAAACACACCCCAGTCGTCCTAAAGATATACAGAACCTGTAATACTACTTTAGGCATATCTGGAAGCAAAAGGAAAGCAAAGTAGAGGTGGTAGGGAAGCCAGCAGAGAACGAAGGAGGCCACGGCAACCACCAAGACTCTGAAAGGCTTCCTGTTCTTCACCAACCTTTTCTTCTTCATTTCCCATCCCATCCCACAGTAGCAGCCCATGATGATGGAGAAGGGTACCATGAAACCCAGCAGGAACCGGACCACAAAGAGAGACAAGTGAATGCGATTCCAGTCAGGGCTTCCATTCTGGAACCACCCCAGTCACTGGAGAAAGCATAATTGTTGGCGCACTCAATCCTGCAATTCTCTACTGCTCGAGACTCCCTGAAAGCCAGGTAGGGAGCGCTCAGAGTGAGGGAAGTGAGCCACACACCTGCTATCACCCTCCGTGCCCGGGAAACGTTGCGGTTATACTGGGACCACACAGGGTAGCGGATGAGGAGGTAACGGTCCAGGCTGATGATGGTGAGGAGAAAGACTGAGGTGTACATCCCCAGTGAAACAAGGGAGTTGATAACCTTGCACATAATTATGCCAAAGACCCAGTGGAAGCCGAGGAAACTGTTGAAAGCAAAGAAAGGTATGATCAAACAGGAGATGAAGTAAGTGAGAATGAGATGGAGGAACCAGAGGGTATTCACTGTTCTCTTCATCTTAACTCCTAGCAGGGGTCATTTCATAGAAAAAGAGCTAGGGTAACTCATTAGCATAACTCATTCGCATATGCCACACCCCCTGACATCAGGGGCCCGGCGGTGGACCTGCAAGGCCAGCGGGAGTGCGAGGAAGCCCCGCCAAGGCCCTCCCTGGCCCCAGGCAGGCAGGGGTGGGGAGAGGTGGGGAGGAAGCAACTTACCCTACCTCTTCTCCTGCCTCCTCCTGGCTGAATGAGGGCTGGAAGCGGGGCGGCCAGAAGCAGGGGGCGGGGCTTTGTCATGTGCCCCGCCCCCTGCACCTCACCTGGGGGAACTGCGTTCCCCCGCGTTCCCCCCCGAAATGACCTCTGACTCCTAGTATCCATAGGAAGAGCCCGTTGATCGATGTCCCCACCAGGGAGGATACTAAGATGAAGGTGGAAGGGCCAGGTTCGTGGGAGCTATGTCGGTTGTAGCGAGGCTGCCATTTGTTCTTGTGGCTGAGGCATTCCCCCAAAGGATAGATATGTTTCCTGAGGAGAGATGGAAAGGAGGTTAAGGAAGGGATGGGAAGAGAGAATAGAGGAGGGAAGAAGAGACGAGAAGCAATTAGAGGCAGAGAATTTCTGGGTATGAAAGGAAACATGTATATATATTTTTGTCCATCTTATATATGTTGTACCTCTGAATAGTTTTTATTGAATTGTTTAAATTGTTTTCATCGTTTTATGATGCCAATGGGCCTGTAAGCCGCCCTGACCCTGCCTCGGTGGGGGGGGGGGTTATAAATCAAGTAAATAAATAAATAAATAAATAAAAATAATATTTCAGTTAAGTTTATGCACTGTGCACTATGCCAATAAACAAACGATGTTAACTCAGAAGTAAATCCCATTGAGGGCAAGAGGCTTGCTCCCCAGTTATGTGTGGTCGGGACTGCAGCCTAAATATCGTAAAGAGACGAAGAAAAAACAGTGGTGCAGACAGAGGGAATAGATTCTTTATTCCAGATATCAATACCGCTACACATTTTGTGGCAAGTTTCTTCAGGGAGTTCTGAATACATTTTTTTAAAACGAAAGAGAAAAGAAAAAAAAGAGGGTTTTTTTGAATCATTTTTTATTCAACAAACAACAACAACACACAACATACAAATAAAAACGAGAGCTTGGCACCCTGTATTGTGTCCAATTCACATCTCCTATGTAGCTAAAAAAAATAAATACCATAACCCGTGAACTATAAGTGACCAACAGGATATTGGTAAATTCATATGACAGTTATCTAAGCATTCCACCGTCATTTTCCTTTAATAAAACAAAATCAAACGCCTTTCCAGCCTACCCAACGATTCCAACCTTTGATAAAATACATTCCCTTTTTAGTTTCCCTTGCTACGCACACATACCTATGTGTTTTTCACACTAACTTACTGTTTGTTTATTAATGAAAATAAACATTTGAATTATTCTTTTTGGTTTAATTCCATCTATTAGTCTATATTTTAGTACACTTTCTACCCTATAAACTCATATAGCTTAATTTCTTAACTATATAGGCCCTTCTAGTTAATTACTCTCTAGTATAACAAATTAACTTTCTGCATCAAAATACGTACTTAAATATTTTTTGTTGGGAGTTCCGGCTGGCTTCCAAGTTGGCCACGCCTAGCAGGAACCTATTAGCATAATAGGCCACACCCAACATTAGAAACTCATTAGGATTGGCTACATTAGGGGTGTGTGGCCTAACATGCAAAGGAGTTCCTGCTACAAAAAAGCCCTGGGTTTTGACAACAAACAAGGTAAGCAGAATAAGAAGGGAAAGGTGGGTGTGGCTGGATGAGCACACTTCTGGTAAAATGGGGTGTGTGGCCTAATATGCCAATGAGCTGTGCTGTCGTGGGTGTGGCCTAATATGCTAATGAGTTTCTGCTGTTGGGTGTGGCCTATTATGCTAATGAGTTCCTGCTGGGCTTTATCTACAAAAAGAGCCCTGGCCGTATCTGATAATCTACCTCAGCATCTAAACATTGTGGGTTTGGGAGAGCAAGAAGTTGGTCAGTGTTGCACAATGTACCAAACGTGAGCCTGTCTTGTACCAAACGAGTGCTTGTGTCTGTGTTGTTAAAGCAGAAGAAGAGTTGGTTTTTATACCCCGCTTTTCTCCTAGTCAATTTATTCAACTTATATGACTGATGCTCTCATGCATACTTAGACAAATGCCGCTGGGGAAAAGTTGTTTGACTGTGCAGTGAACTATGGCCTTGAGGACTTAGATCCCTATGGTGATTTTACTTGTGTGACACACAGGGGTGCCAGTGTTATTGATTATGTTTTCCATAGAACCATAGATTTAGAGGGGATCTCCAGGGTCATCTAGTCCAACCCTCTGCACAATGCAGGAAATGTAAGAAAGGGCCACAAGAACTAAGCACTGGCCTATCCCTCCCTGTCCTCCCTCTCACGATCTGCCTCAGTTCACAGAATCAACATTGCTGTCAGATGGCCATCTAGCCTCTGTTTGAAAACTTCCAAAGAAGTAGAGCCCACCACCTCCCGAGGAAGCCTGTTCCATTGAGAAACCGCTCTGTCAGGAAACTCTTCTGATTTAATTTCAACTCATTGGTTCTGGTCCAAACTTCTGGGGCAACAGAAAACAACTTTGTGCCATTCTCTACATGACAGCCCTTCAAGTGCTTGAAGTTGTCTCAGTAGTTCTTTTATCACAGATATGTGAGTTTAAGGAAGACGACTATCAGGGTGGGGATCACTTCCCTTCGAATGTCACTATTTTTATCCCACTGTGATGTCAATTGTAACCATATCTCAGCCCTTACAAAAATCAAGAGCTGTGAGGCCAATGAAGTGGATGTTTGTCCGATTCCCCATGCATTCAAAATAAATCCACGGTTGATGAACAAAGTAGAATTTATTGTAAAGCGATGGTTAGATCAGGAACAGAAGAATTGTTAGTAATGACTACAAGTCTCATAGGGAAACATAATAAAGGAACTTGAACCAGGTTAGAGCCAATGAGCCCAATTCCCGCTGGCGGGAATGTAGATAAAACGAGCGCCCAATTCCTTGGGAACTCAACGGTTCTACAACATAAACACAAGTTCAGTTCTCAGGCATCAAATACATAATAAGCAGAGCAATGCCATAACTCCTCCCCACCTCCAGCTGTGTGACCTTGAGCAGTTCCGCAGCGTAGCAAGCAAAGACAGTAAACACCTACTCAGGAAGAAACATGGGGGGAATGACCAGAGCATAAGGTAACATGTAGAACAGAGCACACCACTCAATGGCAGCTTGCTGACAATGTTAGACTCAGCATCCATGGCAACAAATAATATGAATTCTGAGGTCTGTAGGTTTTTTTATTAAGGATTTATTAATGCAGAAAGATACATGGTGTATGCTTGACCAGTTAACAAACATCTTAGACCCCACTTTTCTCTAGCTTAAGGAGTCTCAAGGTGGCTTACAATCTCCTTCCCTTCCTCTCCCCACAACAGGCACCTTGTGAGGTAGGTGGGGCTGAGAGAGTTCTGAGAGAACTTGTGACTGACCCAAGGTCACCCAGCAGGCTTCACGTGGAGGAGTGGGGAATCAAACCCAGTTCTTCAGATCAGAGGCCTCTACTCTTAACCACTTGTGAAGAAGTGCATTTTTTTTCTTAAGAGGTTTGAAATGAGCAAAATATTTACTCTGGGTTTTAAAAGTCCCCTCCCCCCTTCTGGGTAGAGAACAGGCAGGAAAGGAGGAAGTCAGTTCAATTGCTTTCCAGACTTACCTCAGCCCACCTTCATATAAATGCTAATAGGTCTAGACAAAGGGATGGTCAAGATCCACTCCCAGGCAGGGAACAGAGATTTGGAGGAATTAAATACTAGAGAGACTTCAGGAAGGAAGATTCTAGAGACTTCAAGAAAAGCTTCGCTGACCTGACCTGATCACAAATATAGATGCCTGTCCCTATTATCATCTGTGCAAATATTCAAAAATTGCATCAATCAATGACAAAACATCAACCAGTAACAGAGTATCAACAAAACATCAACAACAACAGAGCTGAAATACCTATACTACAAGGCAGACTTCAGTACTAAGCAGGGCCGGCTCACTCACTAGGCGAACTAGGCATTCGCCTAGAGCATGCCAGCCCTTAGGGGCGCCAAACTGCACCCACCAAAAGCCTCCCCATTGCATTTCCGCAGCTGGGTGACCCCCACCGCTGCCGCCCGCTGCCTCTTTGGCCAGCTAACTTCTCCCTGCCTGCCCCTTCGGCTTCCCAGTGGAGTGCGAGCGCTTCTCCTCCTCATCGCGGCCGGGGACTGGCAGCTGCAGCAGCAGCGGCAGGGCCAGGGGAGCAATGGCTTGTGAGCACCCCGCTGGTCAGCCTCTTCTCTGGGCACCCTGACGAGGGGCACCAAACTGCACCCACCCCTGCCAAAAAAGCCCTCCCCCCACTGGCTCTGACTGGGTGGCTGCCGCCTCCTCTTTGGCCAGCTAACTTTTCAGGAGGAGGAGCAGCAGCACAGAGGGGGGGCAGAAGGGGAAATTGGTGGGCGCACGGGGGGGGGCGCCAGAAGGGATCCTCGCCTAGGGTGCAAAATAAGCTGGGGCCGGCCCTGGTACTGATACAAAACTTAATTGTTACATTAACAAAAAAAATCTGAAATAATGATGACTGCTCAAGGAATATGGAGAATTTTTCCAGTACCAGATGCTACTTATTCATGAGGTTTGACTGAAACATGGGATTCTCATTTGACCTCTTCACAGCCGCTATTTTATCAATATATATATATATATAGTCCCACAGACACATATTCCCGAGAGCATTCATTTCACTTGAAGGTGGGGCAAAAGTCAACATGCCAACATGAGATATGTAGTGACAGACTTCACGTTCCTGGGATCCCAGATCACCGCAGCCTGTGACAGCAGCCATGAAATTAAAAGACTCCTGCTCCTTGGGAGGAAAGCGATGGCGAACCTAAACAGCATGATAAAAAGTAGAGACATCACCCTGCAAACAAAAGTCCGCGTGGTCAAAGCAATGGTATTCCCAGTAGTCATGTATGGCTGCGAGAGTTGGACTCTAAGGAAGGCCGAGTGCCGAAGAACAGATTCTTTTGAACTATGGTGCTGGAGAAGACTCTTGAGAGTCCCTTGGACTGCAAGAAGATCAAATCAGTCAATCCTAAAAGAAATCAACCCTGACTGTTCCCTGGAAGGCCAGATAATGAAAATGAAGCTCAAATCCTTTGGCCACCAAATGAGAAGGGAGCACTCACTGGAGAAGACCCCGATGCTGGGAAAGATTGAAGGTCAAAGAAGACGGGGACGGCAAAGGATGAGATGGTTAGACAGTGTCATAGATGCAACGAAGAAGAAATTGAGCCAGCTTCAGAGGACGGCGGAAGACAGGAAGGCCTGGCGGGATCTGGTCCATGGGGTCGCGAAGAGTCGGACTCGACTGTGCAACTGAACAACAACAAAAGTTCAAAAATAGCTGAGATTATAGATTCAGGTGGGTAGCCTTTTTGGTCTGAAGCAGCAGAGTAAAGTTGGAGTCCAGTGGGCACCTTTAAGACCAACTGTAACGATTCCATGTTTTACTGTGTGTGTGTGTGTTTAAAAGTTTGTTGGCATGGCTGTGTGGGACAATCTAGAATGCTGAAATAGGCAAGTTGTGTGATTGGTGAGTGACAGAGAGGGGGAGGGGTTTTGGAATGGATGCTGTGTGGATGATTTGAAGGTCTTTGAGGTGTGACTGTTAGGTATGACAGTTTATGATGACAGTTGAGAAAGTTAGTTAGTGAGATGACTGTGGAGTAAAACAGAGTCAGCAGAGAGTGCTGTGTGAAAGCAGTTGTTATAAGTTCTGTCTAGTAAAAGAGTTAAGCAGTTTGTTCTTTTAAGGTCTGAGAGTTAAGAGCTGGGCATGAAAGAAAGTGACCAGCAGTTCTGTGTTGAAACAAATATAAGCTGAAGTTGAATGTTTAAGAAACAGTTAACATATATGGCCTAAGGAAACTATTGTTACATAGTGACATGCCCAGAGCCGTCAGTGAAGAGAAAAGTGTGTGAAACGGCAAATAAAACTACTTTTATTTAAGATAACAGTTCTGAACGAAATTCCTCAGGAAATAACACATAGTCCTTCATGAATGCCTAGACCCTGGGCCACATTACCAAACCAGAAGAAGAAATATATTATAGTAAGAGGCTGGGAAAGCCTTAAATTTCCCTGGTGGCGGCGAGAATACCCTACAGAGTAAAAACATAAGAACTTTTAAAGGCAAACCAGACCTCCCCAAATAAGAGGTCGTCACACCAACATATTTTTATTCTGGGCATAACCTTTCCTGTGGATGCTTACTTCTTCAGATCCAAAGACGTGTGCATGCACACGAAAGCTGATACCTTGAATAAAACTTTGCTGCTGTTAAAGGGGCCACTGGACGCAAACCTTGTCTGCATTTTTTAAATGTCATCCAGTGGTTGTAGCTAAACTGAATGTCAATACTGCAAAGATTATAGTTAAGGCTGAAACTTCAGAGAATTGCAAATGAGCAAGGAGGTCAATTACTGCTGTGAGGCAGAATAAATAAATACATTGTCTGTCCTTCTGCTAGGACAGGAGTGGGCGTATGAAGGCCAGTGAGAGGGACTAATCGTGAGAGGAATCAACACACACACCTTGTTATCTCTTCCCTCACAATTCAAGCACCGAACTTAGTCTCTGTGTTTGTAGGAAACTGATTTTTGTGTGTGCGAAGGTGGAGACTTCCAAGTCTTACCTTCACTATCAAAAGCCTGGCTTAAAGCGTATAGAAAAAAATACCATGGATATGAGACAGAGGATTAAATCTTAACCATGACTTAAAGCATCCTGCAAAGTAGTAGAAGAAGAAGAGATTGGATTTATCCCCCGCCCTTCACTACCCAAAAGTGTCTCAGAGTGGCTTACAAACTCCGTTCCCTTCCCCTCCCCACAAGAGATGCCCTGTGCAATGTTCCCTCTAAGATGGGGAGTCTTTTGAGCAAAAATTCTACCTTGTGAGCTAGTGGCATTAAAGTTGTGAGCGAGTAGTTTGGCTGCTGTATAATTTAGTTTGCTCTGGAGCCATCCCTTCCTGAGCGAAGACAAAAATGTGTGAGCCGGAGACTTAAAAACTGTGAGCTAGCTCACACTAACTCAGCTTTGAGGGAACACTGCCTGTAAGGTAAGGTGGGGCTGAGATATCTCTGACAGAAACTGCTCTTTTTTCAAGAACAGCTCTTATCAGAACTATGGCTTGCCCAAGGTCATCCAGCAGCTGCAAGTGGAGGAGTGGGGAATCAAACCCGGTTCTCACAGATTAGAGTCCGCGCACTTAACCACGACACCAAACTGGTATAGGATGAAAAGGAGGTGAATGCCCCTGTCACTTGATTAATAAGAAACCAGGACTTCAACTCAAGGTCTTTGGAGTGGGTGGGAGAAGAAAATTCATCTCCTTTGTGTCTGTCTTTTTTAGGCAGCCCGTTATTATTCCTGCTTGCTAGGTTGGCTCAAAGAGTTGTAGACTTACCAAGGGCATTCATGGTTGGAACAAGACTAAATCCCAACCCAAACATGAGATCACTGGATCACATTTGCTCACAAAGAAAGATAGTATCGAAATCCAGCCTTGAAGATGTTGACAGCGATATCGGTTCTAAAGCCAAACTCCAAAACCAACAACACAATCTGTGTGTCGTCTTCCCTTTAGAGGTAGTAACTCATAGGTAAAACATCCACCTGAGAGAGTGGACAGCTGCTGCCAGTCAGAGTAGACACTACTGACTTTGCCAGTAGCAAAGAGCAAGGCAGAATCTGCATTTGTCTTTCCCACCGGTGTCCCAGCCTTTTGACTCAGTCTTCAAAAAAGCTGTCTACATTTGGTGTCGTTTTCATACCTCAACAGTGCTAGCATACTTTTGCACGTCCGCATATGTTTATCGTCCTTTTGGGGCAGCTCCAGTGTCATTGCGCCGCCACACAGCTTTAAAAGAATCTTCTCCAAACAACATTCAAACAAGCCTAGAGAAAGATGGCGTCACGGCAGCACGAAAATGATTTAAAAATGCAAATGCAGATTCGGCCTGAGAGTCCAGTAGCACCTTGAAGACTAACAAAATTTGTGATGGGGTATAAGCTTTCGTGAGTCACTGCTCACTTCTTCAGATCTGACTGGGTGGCCGCCGCCGCCTCTTTGGCCAGCTAAAGTTCATACCCCATCGCAAATTTTGTTCGTCTCCAAGGTGCTACTGAACTCTTGCTTTCTTTCTACCACTACAGACCGACGAACACTGCTATCCATCTCGATCCCAAACTGACTTTGATGGACCAGGGGGTCTGATCGGGTTGTAAGGCAGCTTCATGCACCCACATGTTCAACGTTTAGAGGTAAAAATGTCAAGAACTGTAAAACAAACCAACAACAACAACAACACCCAACTGGCACTGCTCCACAAGACCAGCGTGGCACAAAAGCATTCTAGAACACAGCAAAAAAAAAATGTTTTCAACTTAGCCTGGAAAGCGTGAATGTACAGTCGTGCTCTCAGCAATAAAGGACGAGAGTTCCAGGATTTGGAAGAATTGTGGGAAATGAAGGCTAAAATGCAAAGCTTACCACTGAGGCTCTCTCCCCATCTCTTCTTCTCACTAGTTCTGTCCCCTTTCCTGCCCTTTCCTCCTTTCCCCCTCTATGGTTGCCTCCCCGCCCCCCGCCCCAAGTATGCCTTTAAACATTTCATCTCAAGCAGATGCTTAACAAATGCAGCTTTTTATCAGGGTGGAGGACGTACTGGATCACCCCCCTTCCCCCACCCTCATCATGCATCTTTTGAAGGAGAAAATCCCACCAGGGGGGAAAGGTAGCATGTTCCCTCTAAGCTGTGGAGTCTTGTGAGCAAAAATTCTACTTTGCGAGCTACTGGCATTCAAGTTGTGTGCGAACGATTTGGCTCCTGCGTGAATTAGCTTGCTCTGGAGCCGTCCTTCCTGAGCTAAGACAAAAATGCGTGAGCCGGAGGCTAAGAAACTGTGAGCTAGCTCACACCAACGAAGTTTAGAGGGAACACTGGTAGCAACCTTCTTTCTTAACCTTACCTTACACAGGAAGATCTGGTGAGCCTCCAGCTTGGGTTGTTAACTTCAGCAGACGACCAGGGGACATTGGCGGAACAGCTAAAATAATACGACGGGAAGACTAAAATTTAAAAGAAATGAAAGTGGGGGAGGGGGGAAGCGCCTGTAAAATGCGTATATTGAGGAATATGCGGTTTACCACATCCCCCCCTTCTCCAAAGTTCTAACATTGAACAGCTGCAGGCCAGTCAGACATTTAGCTGATGAGTTGTCTCTGTCACGACAATTCAGTCCCGTCTATCACATTATTACATTTTCAACCCACCCTTCCTCCGAGTTGGTCATGCCGACACCTGTAGTTCTCTCCTTCTCTTGTTTCACCCACAAATCTATTGGGATTTTTTGTTTGTTTGTTAATGTAGCAGAGTTTTGCCCAGTCGTAGAAGCGTGATAAATCTCCCAAGACGTATATTACAACAAAGGTAAACTTACATTTATTCAAGTAGATCCGGTTCACATTCAGGTTGCAGTCGAAAGGAGAGAGACGCCTACTCTAAAGAGTACTTTTCGTATCGCAAATGGCCAGTTTGTCCCGCATCAAGTGTGAGGGAGTCTGAGGGCATTGTTTCTTCAGGAGAGGCCTGCAGAGACATGTGTCTCCACGGAAGGACATGTAAAGTGAGTGAGAGGACAGAGAGAGAGAGGAGGAGCCAGAGGGCAGCTCCCAGGTTAAAACAGAATGGCATCCCATTCAAGGAGATTAAAAAAGGTAAAGGTTCCCTTGCTCGAAAGCCGGTCGAATCCGACTCTAGGGTTGCGGTGCTCATCTCCGTTTCCAAGCCGAAGAGCCAGTGCTGTCAGAAGACGTTTCTGTGGTCATGTGGCCGGCATGACTAAACACCGAGGCACACGGAACGCTGTTACCTTCTCACTGAAGCGGTACCTATTTATCTACTTGCAATGTCTTGCTTTCGAACTGCTAGGTTGGCAGAAGCTGGAACTAGAGATGGGAGCTCACTCCGTCACGCGGCACCCGGGTCTCGAACTGCTGAACTACCGACCTTCCACAGCCTGCAGTTCAGCGTCTTAACCACTTGAGCTCAAGGAGATTACACATATATATACTTCGAGCGATGTAAAACCCCCCAGTCTCTAGACATGCTGAGTTGCTCCTTCCAATCCTGGAAAGTTGGTTAGGCTGAGAGAGAAAATTCTACTGAAGACTGTATCTGCTGCAGAGTTCTGTGCAGCTCAAAAGCTGTCACGCAATCAAGAATTCCTATCAATTAAAAGTTATTTTAATTTTCTTGCCTGGGACCCATCAAACTTAGTTCTAGTCCTGAGCCTCAGGACACTCATATGTCTCCCCACCCTCCACCCCCACGCAGGACAGAAAGAAGTTGGGAGAAAAGCAATCTTGGAGAGCCAGTTTGGTGTAGTGGTTAAGAGCGCAGACGCTAATCTGGGAAAACTGGGTTTGATTCCTCACTCCTCCACAGGCAGCTGCTGGTGTGACGTTCGGTCAGTCGCAAGTTCTCTCAGAGCTGTTCTTCAAAGAGCAGTTTCTCTCAGAGCTCTCTCAGCCCCACGTACCTCACAGGGTGTCTGTTGTGGGGAGGGGAAGGGAAAGGAGATTGTAAGCCGCTCTGAGACTCCAAGTGAAGGGCGGGGTATAAATCCAATCTCCTCCTCCTCCTCCTCTTCCTCCTCCTTCCAACTATGAAAAAAGGTAAAGGTAAAGGTTCCCTTGCTCAAAAGCCAGTCGAGTCTGACTCTAGGGTTGCCGTGCTCATCTCCGTTTCAAAGCCGAAAAGCCAGTGCTGTCCAAAGACGTTTCCGTGGTCATGTGGCTGGCATGACTAAACACCGAGGCGCACGGAACGCTGTTACCTTCCCACCGAAGTGGTACCTATTTATCTACTTGCAATTTCTTGCTTTCAAACTGCTAGGTTGGCAGGAGCTGGAACTAGAGACGGGAGCTCACTCCGTCATGCGGCACACTCGGGTCTCGAACTGCTGAACTACCGACCTTCCACAGCCTGCAGTTCAGCGTCCTAACCACTTGAGCCAACTATGAAAGAGGTATGCAATTTTCCCAGAATGATGTTTCATTTTTCAACCTACTGTTACACTATTTCCTACTAGCGTTTGATTTGATAACATCTGTAGGACCTTTTTATGTACAGACATTTAATATGGGATGTTCATTTAAGATCCTCACCTAAAAGTTATGTATGCACTTAAGTTCTGTCAAGTCCCAACCAACTAATGGCTTCTAAGGCAAGTGAGAAACAGAGGTGGTTTGCCATTGCTTTCTTCTTCAGGGCCTTCCTTGGTAGTTTCCCTTCCAAGTACCGACCCTGCTTAGCTTCTGAGAACTGATGACATTGTGCTATACCATGCCACTTTCACAGGGCTTAGAGGGCAACTGATCATTAGCAAATATTATTTGTTCTGAGTAAATATTATTAGTCATTCATTGCTTCCATTTTATCTTTTACGAAGACATTGGGAGGGGCTTTTCTCTCTCTCTCTCTGTTCAACTGCTGCCACCCCCTGACCTTTGTAGCAATTGGCCACTGGGACGGTTCGGACTCCCAGCTTCCCTTCCAAGTTCTGAGGCCTCACCTCTGTGAGTCCTGCTACCCATGACAACAGCTTCCTGCCTTGTGCACCACTGGGTGTCAAGCTCCGGCCTAACGTTCAATTCCTTCTGCTTTCCTTTCCCTTCGCTTGTCATATTGAATTCCTGGGGGGAGGGTTGTTGGAGTGCCTGGGAATAGTAGCCATAATCATTCCTCAAGTTGTGCCCCAAGAGTTGGTTCTCATGTGATTGACATTGGTGAATCACTGTGCCTAGGCTGAGTTAGACAGGGCACCATATATGTGTCTGTGTTGCTATAGAAACGCTGGGGATTCGGTGTGTAAGAGTGTGGAATTTTATGCTTTTACCTATAACCTATAAGCTGCGGTGGCTCAAGTGGTTAAGACGCTGAACTGCAGGCTGTGGAAGGTCGGTAGTTCAGCAGTTCGAGACCCGAGTTGCCGCATGACGGAGTGAGCTCCCGTCTCTGGTTCCAGCTCCTGCCAACCTAGCCGTTCGAAAGCAAGAAATTGCAAGTAGATAAATAGGTACCACTTCGGTGGGAAGGTAACAGCGTTCCGTGCGCCTTGGTGTTTAGTCATGCCGGTCACATGACCACGGAAACGTCTTCGGACAGCGCTGGCGCTTCGGCTTTGAAACAGAGATGAGCACCACAACCCTAGAGTCGGATTCGACTGGCTTTCGAGCAAGGGGAAACCTTTACCTTTACCTATAACCTGTAAGTTCCCGAGGTCTTCTTCAGTCCTAACAAAAGTTCTTGAACCTACAGCAAGAATATCTTCAATAAAGCATTTCACTGCCAATAGTGTGTGTGGAGAGTGCTTTGGCTGGGGACCTGACACTGGAGGAGGAGCCAACTGACTGCTCCTTCCGTTCCTCCTGGCACTCCTTTTAAAATAGCGTGTCCAAGACGGTGGAAGTCTATATGGTACAGAGAACCACTAGCCATGTCAAAAGTTAGAAAGCATTTATTAAAATGAAAATGTTCACAAGCATACTTGCAGCACAGCTTCCAAATGAGCAAGGGATCCAAAAGGAAAGGGTAAAATGCCCTTCTATCAGACTCCTGCAGCAATAATTTCTCAACAACTTTCATGCAAAGAAGTAAAGTTTATTGAAACATTGGAGTATGCAGATGGTCTTTACACCTCTCATGTCAGAACTGGCAATAAGCGTGTGAAGCAAGCAGATATACATAATTCAAGAAGGATCTCCTGATAGCTTGGAGCCAATCACAGAATAGGTGAAAGCCCGCCAAAGCCCCCTCACTCCATGGCAGCTAGAGGCCTAGCTGACACATTCCTCTGCCCTCCAAAGCATCAATTTTCTCCAGGGGAATTGATCCCTGTAGACTGGAGATGGACGGTAATTCTGGGACATCCCCAGGCACCACCTGGTGGCTCAAACACATTAAAAAATTCCAGCGTGACACCAGAGATTGTGAAAATAGCCGGGTATACTGATGATGTTCTTGTTGTAAAATAGTCAAAAGTGTTTAATACTCAGACTATCAATGGATCTTGCTCTATTGGAAAGAAGAGGTTTCTTTGCTTTTAAAAACCTTTATTTCTAAGGGTAAAAGGTACACGGGATAACTACAAATAAACATAACACTAACAGCTACATTTTCTAAGCTGTCGATAGTCAACACTAACACAGAGATAATGGAGAATCTGTCCTTCTCCTCGAGCCCTAGAAAGGAAGTCACCCGAAACAAACAGCCAATCTGTATCGCAGTAGAAGCTACTTTTCCCGGGCCAATTCCCCATTGGCTTACTGCCAGGTATCCCTTCCAGGTCAGTCTAAACAATAGCAATACTAGGCAAACAAGTTAACCCTATAATGACTGGATTGTTAGACCTTGTAAAGACATGCATTTCCAACAGTTCTGACCAGAAGTTTAGTAACAATAAGTATTTTTCTCATAAAAAGAAAGTGTCCTGGGCAGACCTTACAATTTCTAACTCAGAAGGAGATACTGAAGATACCATGGAGGGACTGGGAGATAAGGGGACATCTGGTTCAAACAGGAGTCGTCCTTTTTTAGATAGGAGAGCAAAGAAGCAGTTCATGAGTCAAAATTTACAGTCTGGGCCCCAAAAAATTCAAGAATTTTTTTTTTTTTAGTTATCAATGTTTCTTTGAGGCAACTAACCAGGTCAGAATTGGAAGTACTTCAATTAGGCCTAGGCTTTGTTCCTATAAATATGTATGATTCCTTTCAGACCCATGAGGATTTGTTTAGTTTTTTTCGGAACATGAAATTGAGACATATGTTTGGTGATTCGTCTGAGAATCCTGTTAGTAAATTTAGAGTGAAATCTACATACACACCTAATGTGACTGAACTTTTGAGAAAGTAGTACTCAGAGATGTTGAGGCCTTGGAGAAAATTTCTTTTAAGAAATGGTACAATTTAACTTTCCAACAGTATAAGGCACGTAAGCAACTTAGGAATGATGACACGATTGTAATCAAGCCTGCTGATAAGGGTGGCAGGGTTTTTGTTATGGATGTGCCCATGTATTGTAGCATGGTACAAGAACTCTTACAAGTGTCTGCTCATTATAAAAAATTAGATGGTGATCCAACAGCACATGTTACGAGAGTGATTTCCATAATGATCAGTGATGCAGTAATACAGGGTTTGATTGATGATAGAACTTTTAAGTTCTTGGTGAATACATTTCCTAGATGCCCTGTCATATGCCCTTCCTAAAATTCATAAGGGTAGAACTTCACCCCCAGGCTGACCTATTTTATCAGGTTCAGGCTCCCTTTTGGAGCCCTTGTCTCAATATCTTGACAGTTTTTTGCAACCATTTGTACCACTCATTAAGTCTTACATAGAAGAAGAGAAAAGAAGAGAAGAGATTGGATTTATACCCCGCCCTTCACTTGGAGTCTCAGAGCGGCTTACAAACTCCTTTCCCTTCCCCTCCCCACAACAGACACCCTGTGAGGTGGGTGGGGCTGAGAGAACTCTGACACAAACTGCTCTTTCAGGAACAGCTGTGCTATAGCTTGTGACTGACCCAAGGTCACATCAGCAGGTGCAAGTGGAGGAGTGGGGGAATCAAACCCGGTTCTCCCAGATTAGAGTCCGCACACTTAACTACTACACCAAACTGGCTCTCATAAAGGGTTGTTGTTGTTGTTCAGTCGCACAGTCGAGTCCAACTCTTCGCGACCCCATGGACCAGATCCCGCCAGGCCCTCCGGTCTTCCGCCATCCTCTGAAATTTGCTCAACTTCATGTTTGTTGCATCTATGTATCTAAGGTACTACCCATTTTATTCAGGGAGTTGAGTCTCTATCTCTGGACACAACTAATCTCACATCAGTAGTAATGGATGTAACATCTCTCTATACTAACATACCACAAGAGGAAGCCAGAATTATAATTGAGAGTTTATTGGACAAGTGAAATGATCCCTGGCCTCCTGCATACTTCTTAATGCAGGTGCTTGATGTTATTTTTGAACATAATTTTTTTAGATTTCAATCTGAATTCTTTCTACAAGTGTGTGGTGTCTCGATGGGAAATGCTTGTGCACTTTCTATTGCAAATTTATTCATGGATAATTTTGAGACTACTTTCTTCTATGATGTCGGTGTTCATCCTTTTCATGAGCATATGTTGCATCATTATCGTTACACTGATGCTTGCTGTGTCTCTTTTCGGAAAGCAAAACAGCCTACAACATTGGCATAGACGACTGCTGCATCTCCCATCAGTCTTTCATCAGAAAGCGAGATAGTCTACAGCACTGAATCCTGTCTGTATATTTGTCTCTGCAGCTGTGGACTTTTCTACAAGACATATATTGTTCTTTAGGTTTTTGTTATCAATGGACTATAATTAATAAGATACACTAGGGTCCTTATTGTATATTTAAGTATATGATTTAAACGAATATATGAAGACAGAGCAGCAGGGCTATTTTTGGGCAGGAACGCACAGGAACGGAGTTCCGGCCGGCTCCCGAGTTGGCCACGCCCAGCAGGAACTCATTAGCATAATAGGCGACACCCAACAGCAGAAACTCATTCAGATTGGCTACATTAGGGGTGTGTGGCCTAACATGCAAAGGAGTTCCTGCTACAAAAAAAGCCCTGGGTTTTGTCAACAAACAAGGTAAACAGAATAAGAAGGGAAAGGTGGGTGTGGCTGGATGAGCACACTTCTGGTAACACAGGGGTGTGGCCTAATATGCTAATGACTTGTGCTGTCAGGGGTGTGGCCTCATATGCTAATGAGTTTCTGCTGTTGGGTGTGGCATATTATGCTAATGAGTTCCTGCTGGGCTTTTGTGTGTTTTGTTTTAACACTGTGTTTTTCCATGTCTGCACCACCTGGAGGCTGGCATCCCTACTCAGGAGGGGCCTGGAACTCTCCTGGGACTGGACATATATCTGCATTTCAATTGTGTCGTAGTATGATTGACAGAGCTGCAAAACTGAGGTAGGAACAGACTGGGCAGGGTTTCTGTTCAAACCTGAAGCAGTCCCAAGTTTGCAGGGGGCAAACTGAAATCTGAGGGAAAGCAATGCATCATGGAATCAAAACTCCCTGAAAGAACAGAAACAACGCTTGTAAGAAGAAGAAGAGATGGTTTTATACCCTCCTCTTCTCTACCCTAAGAAGTCTCAAAGTGGCTTACAATCGCCTTCCCTTCCTCTCCCCGCAACAGACACTCTGTGATGTAGGTGGGGTGGAGAGAGTTCTGAGAGAACTGTGACTGACCCAAGGTCACCCAGCTGGCTTCATGTGGAAGAGTGGGGAATCAAACCCAGTTCTCCGGATTAGAGTCTGCCACTCTTAACCACTATACCATGCTGGCTCTACTACACCAAGCTGGACTCTGTGGCTGTTGTGGGCCACTTGGCAACCAAAGCAGTATTGCCAAGCATCCCAAGCCTTGATTTCTGGAAAGCAAAGCCGTGGAAGGGAGAGCAGGAGTAGACTGGGAGGCTGAAACAGCCCAGGGACAGAAAATAATTCACCTGGAGAAAATGGCTGCTTTGGAAAGATAACTCTGGCATCATCATCATCATCATCATCATCATCATCATCATCATCATCATTAATAATAATAATAATAATAATATAACTAGAGACGGGAGCTCACTCCGTCATGCGGCACTCGAGTCTCGAACTGCTGAACTACTGACCTTCCATAGCCTGCAGTTCAGCGTCTTAACCACTTGAGCCACCGCAGCTCCCTATCTCAGTCTATACACATATATTAAAGGATATGAAAGAATGGTGGCAGCGAGTGAATGGAACAATGCTTGAACCCCAACCCCAATGGCTCTGTGTGAGTGAGGTCTGATTATTAAAGGGGGCTGAGCTACCCTGTCTGTGAATGTATCTGGGAGTGAGAGAGAGCACTTGAGGACTGAGGTGGTCATGACTCTGTAGATTTAAAAAGAGACTAGGAGGTTGGTGAGTGTGACATCCTGACCTACATATAACCCGTACCCTAAATAAGACAGGTTGTAGAGGGTGGTAGGCATTCTGTGTGAGTGTACAGGGGGTGTCACCACCCTTTTTATTGGGGGAAAAAAAATCTAATCTTGCATATCATTAGATACATTTTTATGGGCTTTTGTGGGTTCCACAGGAAATCAATTGCTTTCAGTCCACAAAACACTCACACAATATGTCTAGGTTTTGTTTTGATTAGTTCTCACTTTTCTGACTCTTACCCATCTAGAATGTTTCCACCCTGCCATTCCTCCAAGGAACTCAGGACTAGAGGCATGCGTGGTTCTCTCGTCCTTCATTGTGTCCTGCTCATTGTGGGGGCGAGCAGGCGCATGCAGTGAGGACACACCAGCTTGGAGCTTACCAGAGTTAATGTTTTAAGGATGTTTTTATTTTTTTGAGTAAAAAAAATAATATACTTAACTGGGTTTGCCTGTGACCTTTATATAAAAAAAGGGGGAGCGGTGGCACAGGGGATTTATCCTCTGGTTAAACATCTGAGCTGAACAGGACTGCTGTCAGTTTGAGCCCCGCACTGGTGTGAGCTACCAGCCGTGTCCCCAGCTTGCCATCCACCCAGCTGTTTGAAAGCTTTGGCGAGTAGATAAAATGGGTACCACTCCTTAGAGAGGGTGGGCACACTTAACCCCCCCGGTGGGAAAGTGTTAGCCGACAAACGGAAGGTCCGTTCGTAAGCTCAAAAGCAGAGAGAGATCTACACAGCTTCAAAGAAAAGCCTGCAATGGGCCATTACGGCCAGACGGTGGCAGTGGTGCGCTGCGACCGAGAAAATGCTGACGACATCAAGCGACGCTGACTAAAGAATGCTGCCGGGACACGTCTGATGCTTACAGCTGACCAAACTCCCTGTAGACTGCGAAGTGTGTGTGATTAAAAATGATATATGTTGTCCTCCCTTACCCCCATCATTGTTAGTCCCGTGTCTACACATGAGTAACTGTAAATCGCTCAGAGCTGGCAGCTCTGTAAGGATTGAGCGATCAATAAATTGAAAGATTATTATTATTATTATTATCTCTGGTACTTGGCATTACATTTAATGGTATGCATGGCCTGGGCCAACAAAGTGACATTTATGTCAGATCCGACCCTTGCAACAAATGAGTTTGATACCTCTGCATTACTCTGTTGTGAAAGATGAGGAAATGTATAACCTTATAGATTTTGGATGTTTTATACGGATATCTAACCATTTTTTCTTGCAACCACCCTTCTGAACATTTCAGTTTTCTCATTCAAAGGATCAGCTTGTTGTGGTTTCAGAGTTCTTGCCTGTAAAATTGCAAACTCTCTCTGTAATAAAATCCACACAACTATATCACACAGAAGGCCATCTGTTGCAAAAGTCAATGAATATAGAAAGTGACAACCAGCAATCAGAAAAAGTGTGGTGCCGAGTGGGTGGGGACCCTTGGTGTGAGGATTCATGGGTTACAAACATAGATGCATGGCCTTATTTTCATCTCTGCGATGTTGGACAGTGTGGGGTTTTCCCAAGAGGGTACATTTCATTTGAAAGGGGGAAATCAGCATGCCATCACGAGAACGATAAGGACTTAACAAGAAAATGTCAGAAGACAGGAAATTAGATTAAAATAGCTGAGATTAGAAAGAAATCAGAAAGGGATCAAAGATTAGTGGGTAAACTGAAGATATTGCAACGATTATAGTTAGGCTTAAACTTTAGAGAACTGCAAACAAGCAAGGAGGTAAATGGCAGTTGTATATTCCCCATTACTATGTATGAGTGTGAAAGTTGGACAATAAAGAAAGTTGAAAGGAAGAAAGTTGATTAATTTGAAATTCGTGGAAGTTCATGGCCGCTGTTCAGTTTGTCAACTTCAGTTCGTGAGCCACTAACCACCCAAAATTCGTCAAGAGCCAGTTTGTGCCCATCCCTAGCTACAATCCAAAAGCAAGAGTGACTGGGTTATGTGGTAAAATACAACTGTGTGTGAGAGAGATAAAGAGTGGGAAAATGTTATTAAAATCAGGTGAAGAAATTAAATAGAACAGTGAAAAAAGATAACATCAGTATATTGTATAAAAGACTGAGGGAGTGAAGCTTGCTTTTTTCCGGAAAGGAGACCTAGAAAGAGGCGGGAAATGCCAAGAGTGAAGAAAGAGAGGATCTCTGAAGCGGGTACATGTACTCACATTATAGAATGAGGCAGGGGTCATTTCGTAGAAAAAGAGCTAGGGGGACTCATTAGCATAACTCATTAGCATATGCCACACACCCTGACATCACCGGAAGTGTGTCCTCCCCACAGCCGGCGGCGACCTCCAGCGGGCACCAGCAGGGAGCTCCAGGCCCCGCCCTGCCGCACCTCAACCGGGGGGATGGCGTCCCCCCGCGTCCCCCCCCAAATGACCCCTGGAATGAGGGAAGCACTGCAAAAGAAACCAGTTCTAATAAGGAAAATAGAATAAGAATGAAAAAAAGCTGAAAAGGTACGTCTTTATGGAACAGAAATGAGAAAAAATGTAGCAAACAGGAGCACATCTGAGCTTTATTGGCCCCGGGGGTCACACGGCAAAGTTGCCGCGGGAGAGGCATGGAGGCATGAGCCCGTTCGCGGGGTAGGGCGGGGTAGAAATACCCGAATAAATAAAAAAAATAAAATAAATTATCCGGGCGCGATCACACCCCAACATCTGGGAAGTGGAGCGCACCCATGGCTTACCGCCGACAATGCGAGTTAAAAAACTAGTACCTCCAAGGTACTAGTAAACGTTTGCCACGGGCTGCCTCCAGACTCCCGTGGTGTGATTGCGCCGGCGCGTGGCATTCCCCTCTGGTCCCTTGTTTCCCCGCCGGAGCCGAGGGAAGGACCCGAGGTGTGCCGCCGGTGCATCTGATCGTGTAATCGCGGATCAAACTGCACCGGGGCAATTAGCAACGCCTCCCCCCTGCGATATCCGGCCCGTGTGACCTGGGCCATTGATAGCTTTTGTGGAGTCTATTACATGCCCTGAGACATAAAAAGCCAGTGGTGTTCAAAATGCCGTTCTGAACAGGTGAGAGTCCCCAGGAAGGAGCTAGAAGAAGAGCAAAGAATGACAGATTGGTCAAAGTGGCGGAAATCTGTGCAACTACCATCATTCTGTGAAGCGGGCCCATAGTCAGGATTTGTTTGTTTTTACTTGTGGGACATATTTTTTGTTTCTTGTGGGGCAGATACAACATCAAATGAAAAATAAAATAAACATGAATTGCAGCTTTGCAAATCTCAATTGTATTTGTAGCTCTTCGGAAACCCTCCCCCCAATTTTGACCCACCATCAAATGAAAACTGGACTTTTTGGTTGCTTAAAAAAATTATGATTTACTTGCACCCACTTTTCGATCATGAATTGTGGATCATCCCACCCCCACCTGCCCCGACCCCTTTTTGCTTGCTTTTTTTTGTTCTTAAGTCGCACAGTCGAGTCTGACTCTTTGCGACCCCATGGACCAGATCACGCCAGGCCTTCTGGTCTTCCGCCGTCCTCTGAAGTTTGCTCAACCTCATGTTCGTTGCTTGCTTAGAAATCATGAATTATTTGCAGCGGCTCTTCAGACCTGAATTGGAGCTGCTCATCTCTTGCCTTGAAAATCCCCTTGGGGGTTGCCGAAGATCAGTTTCAACTTGATGACACAAATCCCCATAACCCCCCCCCCCCGTTCCTCTTTTTCAAATTATGTCACCGGTCTGTTTCCTTAGGAAAGCTGTTTTGCTTCCTCTCATCGGCACCTCACTGAGATGAGGAGCACAAGAGGGGGTCAGTTCAGGGGCTGGAGCAGTGGTAGCGGCCCTGCTGCTTCTGGTCAGTTTCACTTCTGCAGATCAGCTGTTACGTTTAACAGCTGTTCCTGGGGGGGTGAACCTGATCAAAAGCAGCAGGGCACTTTCCTTTCCCCAACCCCCTGCAGTGGCGGGGAGGCTGGGGGAAGGAAAGGAAAGCTGCACTTCTGCTTCTGGTCAGTTTCATTCCTGGAGGAACAGCTGCTAAACCTAACAGCTGATCTGCAGGAGTGAAACTGACCAGAAGCGGCAGGGCAGCTTCCCTTTTCCTTCCCAGCCTCCCCGCCACTGCAGGGCTAGGCAGACTGGGGGTGTCTGGCATCCTCAGGTGGTGGGGCAGAGCTCAGGGGTGGCGGGGCTCTGCCCTCAGATGCCCCACCGTAGGTACAAGGCCTGCTGTGAAGGGCATGCCAAGTCAATGGCTGAGGTTGCTAGATCCTAAGGTAAAGGTAAAGGTTCCCTTGCTCGAAAGCCAGTCGAATCCGACTCTAGGGTTGCGGTGCTCATCTCCGTTTCAAAGCCAAAGAGCAAGCACTGTCCGAAGACGTTTCCGTGGTCATGTGGCCGGCACGACTAAACACCAAGGTGCACGGAAGACTGTTACCCTCCCACCGAAGTGGTACCTATTTATCTACTTGCAATTTCTTGGTTTCGAACTGCTAGGTTGGCAGGAGCTGGAGCCAGAGACGGGAGCTCACTCCATCATGCGGCACCCGGGTCTCGAACTGCTGAACTACCAACTTTCCACAGCCTGCAGTTCAGCGTCTTAACCACTTGAGCCACCGCAGCTCATGTTATATTGAAGCCTGCCTCTGTTTTGAAAAGGGGAAGGGGCTGATTCTTACTTAAAAAATGGCAGTGCGGTGTTTTCCCTCTCCCCAGTAATTTCCCCTCTGTTAGTGCATTGGGGATGCTATTTCCCAGTGAAAGGGGCTAAGGAGGAAAGGATAAACAGCTCCCTCTTTTGTAAACTGGCTGCATCCCAGGGGTGCCTCTCAGCATGGAAATGGAGGGCCAATGTACAGTATGCTGGCAGAAAGGGCCTGCTCTGGCCTGCAGGCCCAGTTCCACCCTCCCCTCCAAGGTTTCCCCAAAACCCGGAGGGGATTTTTGTTCTCCTCCAGTCTGTTTGGCAGAGGCCAGTGCTGGAGGAAGAAGAAGAGGAAAAGGAGGAGGAGATTGCATTTATATCCCAAAGGAGTCTCAGAGTGGCTTACACAACAGACGCCCTGTGAGGTAGGTGGGGCTGAGAGAGCTCTCTCAAGAACTGCCCTTGAGAGAACAGCTCTGAAAGAACATATGACTGACGAAAGGTCACACCAGCAGCTGCATGTGGAGGCGTGGGGAAATCAAACCGAGTCCTCCCAGATTAGAATCCACGCTCCTAACCACTACACCAAACTGGAGACACATTTGCACCTTCTGTAGCTTTGGTGTTCTGTCATACAGAAGTAGGCATTTTCATTTTCCATCAAATTTTGGTAGTCAAGGACTTGGATTAAGATACAGTTGCATGCAGGTAGAGGGAACCTAACCAGCCGTCTTTGCTGTATGTGGTTGTCTTGTTTCTTGGGCAGACTTTCTAGAAAGGAACGGAAATGGTAATGATTCCCTCAGAAGTGAGTAACTAATAGAATGTTCTAGACCCTTATTGCTAGGATCCCTGACTACTTCAAGGGCGTTGAAGGCTGTGGTGCTAACTTGGAAATCAAAGTCAATGGTATTGTTAGAATAATATAAATTTCCAAAACACTATTGGAATCCCCAAGATGAACATTTTGATTGCCTATGACTTATTAGCATCAAAAATATATAAGACTAGGAGAAATGCCCATTGTGGGAAGAAATACAACGAGATCTAGAAGGAAGCTCCAGATGAGTGTCCTGACTGTGGCTGGTGGGGCGACAGAGGGAAGTGGAAAATGGAGGGAGGCAAAGCCATGTTTCTTTCCTTCTGCTTAGCAATAAGGCAGGGCTGTCTCAAGTCATTTTGCTGCCCCAAGTGGGTAGAATGGGAGGACAGCCTCATGGTAACAGATATGGTTCTCTCCACCTCTGACTTATTTTTTGAGAGGGAGGGGGGTGTTATGCAGTGGCAGCTAAGGTAGAAAAGCACCTCCTCCTGTGCCATGTTTTCTGGGTTCCAAGGGTCTGGAAAGTAGTTCTATGGCTGATTACACGGTTGCCAACTCTGGGTTGGGAAATACCTGTAGATTTGAGGGGTAGAGCCTGGGGAGGGCAGGATTTGGGGTGGGGAGGGACCTCAGCAGGGTATAATGCTATAGAATCTACGGCCCAAAGCAGCCATTGTCTCCAAGAGAACTGATCTGGGTCATCTGGACATCAGTTTTAATAGCTAAAGTCCTGACTGCTACGTCACATTGGCTGTCATACAGGGGCCATCTCAGCAGGATATAAGGACACAGAGTCCACCATTTTCTCCAGGGGAACTGATCTTTGCCATCTGGAAAGCAGTTGTAATTCTGAGTGATCTTCAGCCCTCACCTGGAGATTTGCAACCATGGTTTCCCCCGACAGACACTAAGGGGAGATTTATTTTACCTCAGAACATCAACAGCAAACTGTTTAGAATGTTAGAGGGAAAGGCCAGTGAGGCTGCATATGCAAACGACCTCTGTGTTCTGAGGCAAAGGTGAATCAGGCCACATATGCAAATGACCTCTGTGTTCTGACTGGCTGTG
>NW_015177027.1:392626-400904 GCF_001447785.1 Gekko japonicus | reverse complement strand
GCCGATGCCTCCGTCGCCTGGCTGGAGTGGCCGCGGGGGGGTCTGGAGCCGCGGTCGCCCGGGCCGAGATTGGGGGGGCAAGGCGGGCGACGGAAGGCCGATGCCTCCGTTGCCCGGCCCTCTACAGAATCCACCCCCCAAACCTCCAGGTATTTCCCTCCTTAGAGCTGGCAACCCTACATTCCCCTCAGTGCCTGTTGGTAGGCAACTAAGCTTGGTCCTGTCACCTACTTTGGCCTTTGGGAGAAAACACATTGGGGCCAGTCCTGATAGGGTTGCCAACTCCAGATGGGAAATTCCTGGAGATTTGAGGGATGGAGCCTGAAGAGGGTGAGGTTTGAGGAGGGGTGGGACCTCAGACAGGTACACTGCCATAGACTCCACCCTCCAAACCAGTCAGTCCCACATAGGGAACCATTGTTGCCAATCTCCAGGTGAGGGCTGGAGAGCACTCAGTAATACAACTGCTCTGCAGAAGGGAGGGCAGAAGTCAGCTGAAGTCAAAGGGGCAGATAATGGTAGGTTGATGGTTAGCTGGGAAGGAGATGGGGTTGCCAACTACATGCTGACAAATTCCTGGGGATTTGAGGGGTGGAGCCTGGAGAGGGTGGGGTTTGCAGAGGGTTGGGACCTCAGACAGGTAGAATGCCATAGACCACACCCTCCAAACCAGCCACTTTGTCCTGAGTAACAATTGCTGCCAAACTCCAGATGAGGGCTACAGATCACTCACAATTACAACTGCTCTTCAGGTAGCAGAGATCAGTTCCTCTGGAGAAAACAGTGTACTCTGTCATTATACCCTGCTGAGGTCACCACAGCAAATTGACACTGTTTGCCCAAAGCCAGAGCACTCCCCCAGAGCCTCTTTCTAGATCTCGTTGTATTGCTTTCACAACGGGCTTTACTGCTAGTTATATATACTGGAGGATGTATCAGAATGTTCATTTTTCCTATTTATACTGAACACCTTCCATAAATAAACTATATGGTCATTCATCTACCCCACTAAACATCTTGCTAGGTTCACTTGTGACACCTATAAAATAATGGTTATTTTCATTAAAATTCTGCCCAGACCCTGGGCAAAACTTGAATTGCACAGAATGGTATGGGTCCTGTGGGAAAAGCTGTAAGCCCAGTCTTCTTTGGGGTTTTCAAAATATGGGGGACACCAACTACCAGTGATTATATAACATATAATTTATATCTTCTTTTCCTTTCAAGATGGTTTACAATTTAACGGTAAGTAAAGGTTTCCTTTGCTCAAAAGCTAGTCAAATCCGACTCTAGGGGGCGGTGCTCATCTCCATTTCCAAGCCAAAGAGCCTGCACTGTCCAAAGACATTTCCGTGGTCATGTGGCCGGCATTACTGAACGCCGACGTGCATGGAACACTGTTACCTTCCCACCAAAGCGGTACCTATTTATCTACTTGCAGTTTCTTGCTTTCGAACCGCTAGGTTGGCAGGAGCTGGGGCCAGAGACTGGAGCTCACTCTGTCAGGGTCTCAAACTGTTGAGCTACCAACCTTCCGATCTGCAGCTCAGTTTCTTAAACTCTAAGCCACTGTGGCCCTAAAATTTAATGGCACAATGTACAATAAAACTCCAAGTAACCCCCTCCCTCCCCAACATATAATTTGTATCTTCCTTTCCGTTCAGGATGGTTTACAATTCCAAATTTAATGGTGCAGTGTACAATAAACCCCCCCCCCCAAAATGCCTGCAGTCTATACACCATTAAAAGCCCTGGTGATTAAAATAGTTTTGCAGCTCCTGCTAAAAGGAACTAAAAAGTGGACTAGTATCTGGGAGACCCGGATCTGAATCCCCACTTGTGCCAAGGAAACTTGATGGGTGAACTTGGGCTGGTCACACCCTCTCAACCTAATCTACCTCACAGGGTTGGTATTGTGAGTATAAAATGGATGAGAGGGGAACAATGTAAATCACTTTAAATCCCATTGGGGGGAAAGGCAGGGTACGGAATCCATCACTTCACTTCTCCAGAGTACCCATTCGAAAAGGTGGGAACTACTATAGAAAAGGCATAGGCTCTAGTTGATGCCAGGCAGGCTACTTAAAATGGAGGAACAACTAGTTGGTGGCAACCTGAAGCCCATAAGAACATAAGAGAAGCCAATGTTGGATCAAGCCAATGGCCCATCCAGTCCAACACTCTGTCACACAGTGGCCAAAAATACCAGGTGCCATCTGGAGGTCCAGCAGTGGGGCCAGGACACTAGAACCCCCCCACTGGCTCCTGGCCCCAAGCACCAAGAATACAGAACATCACTTACCCCAGACCTTGTGGCCAGGAGCCACTGATGGACCTCTGCTCCATATGTTTATCTAATTCCCTCTTGAAGCTGCCCATGCTTGTAGTCACCACCGCCTCCTGTGGCAGTGAATTCCATGTGTGAATCACTCTTTGGGTGAAGAAGTACTTCCTTTTATCTGTTCTAACCCGACTGCTCAGCAATTTCGTTGCGTGACCACAGCTGGTGCACAATGATATAATTTACAGTGCAATCCTAAATGGACTTATACCCTTCTAAATCCATTTGAAGTTAATAGGCTTGGAGGGGTGTAACTGTTTAGGATTGCACTGTTAATTGCTTTTTCTAATGACATGATCTCAGTCTTCAAATTTCATGTCGAAAACAGAGAAAAGACTCCTGTTTTGAAATTCCCAGGCAGGGCAAATCATTAGTCATAGTCTCCCTTATTTTTCACTGCAGGACCACTTCATCTCGCCGGACTGGTCAGTATCACCCAACCAACGAATTTCTCCCGCTAATGCAAAAGTCTCTATACCTTTCTGTCTAATTTTCTTAGTTCTGTATTGTTGTGTGTATGCTTGGATTTTATTGTACGTGTGTGCAAACTCCCTAGTAAAGAAACCATTTCATTAAGATCTGGTCTCTGCGTCTATTTCTGGAAATCTGGACTAAGTGGGACTCCTGTATACATAGGTTATTGCTCCCTTATAGGCCTATTGCCATTTAATATCATAATCCCCCAAACTATTGTTAAGAAACAGGGCAATTTGGCTATCAGATTGCCCACAATATGGCTATCAGAGGTTGTGGCGGGGGTCTGATAATCTACATCAGCCTCTAAACATTTTGGGGTTTGGAAGGCAGGAAGCTGAGCAATGTTGCACAATGCATCAAATGTGAGCCTCTCATGGCAATTGTCTGCATTTGTGTTTGTGTTGTTAATGCAGGGTATAGAGGGCAGAATGAGGCATTTTAAGATCAAATATTCCTTCAGTCCATGTCAACTGACCACTCGCATGTCCAACAAGATTGTACGGAGCTTCTCCTGGCATAGACTTGGGACACAGGAAAAGTATTTTTTTTGGGGGGGAATGCATATTATGAAGGAGAATAAATTAGCAAAACTTGGAGAAGCCATCTCTAGAAATCTGCATCCTGTTTCTGGGGTTCTGCCACGTTTTCCTTCAGTTCCTTGTCTTCAGTTTTGAACACCAGCTAGGTACAGTATTTGGGAGGTGATAATGTTTTGTTTTCATGTTCCGATCAAGCTACCATGCTGCTAGAGATAAATGAGCTGCGGTGGCCTCTACGGTTGTATGGCGCTGTTGATTCAGGAGCCATGCTGCTGGACTCTGCCCACGTTTTGTTAGAACGGAGCAAAGTATTTATTCTAGTTCTGCAGTAATTCACCTCTGAACTGTGTATTCAGCTTCCTCACTGCTTCAAGGGAAGTGAGGCATGTGGTGCTATCTTGAAATCAAACTCAGCTACAAACTGAGTACTAATGGAAAACTGGAGTCCGTTATCTGTTTTTAAAATAGACAGTATGCGCTGGCAAGCAAATATGCTCTTCAGTAATGCACTCACTCTTTCCAAGGCATTGATGCTTAACTTTGGGAGAGCCAGTTTGGTGCAGTGGTTAAGTGCGCGGACTCCAATCTGGGAGAACCGGGTTTGATTCCCCACTCCTCTACTTGCAGCTGCTGGATGACTTTGGGAAAGCCATAGTTCTGGCCAGGGCTTTTTTTGTAGAAAAAGCCCAGCAGGAACTCATTAGTATAACAGGCCACACCCAGCAGCAGAAACTCATTAGCATATTAGGCCACACCCCCTGACTGCATCACTTATTAGCATATTAGGCCGCACCCCCATGTTACCAGAAGTGTGGTCATCCAGCCACACCCACCTTTTGCTTCTTATTCTGTTTACCTTGTTTGTTGTCAAAACCCAGGGCTTTTTTTGTAGCAGGAACTCCTTTGCATGTTAGGCCACACACCCCTAATGTAGCCAATCCAAATGAGTTTCTGCTGTTGGGTGTGGCCTATTATGCTAATGAGTTCCTGCTGGGCGTGGCCAACTTGGGAGCCGGCCGGAACTCCGTTCCTGCCCCAAAATAGCCCTGGTTCTGGCAGTGCTGTCCTTGAAAGAGCAGTTCTTGAAAGAGCTCTCTCAGCCCCACCTACCTCACAGGGTGTCTGTTGTTGGGAGGGGAATGGAAAGATTTTGTAAGCCACTCTGAGTGAAGGGCAGGGTATAAATCCATCCTCCTCCTACTCCTCTTATTCTTCTTCTTCCTTCTCTCACTGTGCTGGAGTACTAATCAATAGCAACAATTCAACACCCTGACCTGGATAGCCCAGGCAAGCCCAATCTCATCAGATCTCAGAAGCTAAACAGGGCTGACCCTGGTGAGTATTTGGGTAGGAGACCTCCACTGAATACCAGGGTTGGGAGGCAGAGACTGGCTATTAATCCACTTCTCTAAATGTCCCCCATGCCCCAGTAGGAATTGCCAGAGGTCACCATGACTTCCAGGCATAGGCACACACACACACACAAAAGCACCCCCCCCCATTTAACAACAATTCACACATATTGGATAATGCACTTTCAGTGTGCTTTAGCAATCCTTTGCAGCTGGATTTTCCTGTGTGAAACAGGAGAATCTACTTGTGAACAATTGCTAAAGCACACTGAAAGTGCATTATCCAACATCTGTGAAACTAGCCAGAGTTAACTACTTTCACAGGACTGTGTATTGGTCCGCCAAGCTTAGACTTGATAGTTTTTCTCTGGTAAATTTCACAAGTAAATTAGTAGATGATCCCTAATTTTTCCTTGGAGCTGCGGTGGCTCAAGTGGTTAAGACGCTGAACTGCAGGCTGTGGAAGGTCGGATGTTCAGCAGTTTGAGACCCGGGTGCCGCATGACGGAGTGAGCTCCCGTCTCTAGTTCCAGCTCCTGCCAATCTAGCAGTTTGAAAGCAAGAAATTGCAAGTAGATATAATCGGTACCACTTCAGTGGGAAGGTAACAGCGTTCTGTGCGCCTTGGTGTTTAGTCATGCCGGCCACATGACCACGGAAACGTCTTTGGACAGCGCTGGATATTTGGCTTTGTAACGAAGATGAGCACTGCAACCCTAGAGTCGGATTCGACTGGCTTTCGAGCAAGGGAACCTTTACCTTTACCTTTAATTTTTCCTTAAATTTCTGTGTTCGTAGTGGAATCATCACTCTGTTGTGAAATAAGAGTCAACTCCTAATCTCATGGAGCCTGGACATTTTATATGGGTATCTAGCCAGTTCAGCGTCCGAGATTTTCTTGTAGCCACTCTTCTCAACATTCTTTTTTTTTTTAATTTCATTCAAAGGATTAAACTGCTATGATTTCAGAATTTTTGCCTGGAAGATTGCAGCTTCTGTCTGTAGTAACATTCACACAACTCTAACAAATTGAACATACCATTTCTAAAAGCAATGCAAGACCAGCTGCTGAAGACCAGCATTCAGAAAAGTGTGATGCAGAGTGGGTGAGAATTCAGGGTCATGCGTATAGAGGTGTGTCCCTGTTTTTATGTTAGAGTCCAATGGCACCTTTAAGACCAACAAAGTTTTATTCAAGGTGCGAGCTTTCATGTGCATGCACACCTTGAATAAAACTTTGTTGGTTTTAAAGTTGCCATTGGACTTTAACTTTGTTCTATCGCTTCAGACCAACAGAGCTACCCACCTTGACCTGTTTTTATGTGTGCAACATTGGACAGTGTGTGCTTCGGCAGTGCTTACAATCTCCTTCCCTTCCTCTCTCTGCAACAGACACCCTGTGAGGTAGGTGGGGCAGAGAGAGCTCTGACTGAGAACTGCTCTGTGACAACTTTGACTGACACAAGGTCACCCAGCAGCTGCATGTAGAGGAGTGGGGACTCAAACCCAGTTCTACAGATTAAAGTCTGCTGCTCCTAACCACTACACCAAACCAAGGTATCATCACAACTAATATCAGAAGTAAAAGATGCTAAATATTATGGAATCAGTATAGATTCAATCCCTAATATTAGTCACACAGATCAATTGATAATAGTAGTTACGTGCCTAAAAATGAGGACGTGATCAAAAGATTTCTTAAATTTCTATCTCTTTTTTTTTCTTCAAAAATTTTTATTTTGGATTACATGTTCAACATTTAAAAACATTCCATCTTCGTATTAAATTTCTATCTCTTGAATGGCATGATGATTTGATGATTGATTTGATGATTTATGTAGCACTCTTGAATGACACGATTTTCATATAAAAAAACCCTGTAGTTCCCAATCATAAGACAGTGCCAGAAATATGAGTAGAACATACACTAGTGTGCAAGCAAGATTTCATGAAATTAACAATTTAGTCGAATGGGTTTCCTTGTACCACTCACAGCTTGAATTTAATTGATGTAGCTGCAGCAGAATGTTGCACAGAAGCAGTCCGGTCTTTTTAGCATCCTGCAAACAGTTTATCCATTCTTTGCTGCTTCACCACAAAGATGGACAAAATTAAAGGAGAATATGAAGAAAGATATTAATATTGTGCACAGTTTATCCGAAATGAGGCAGTCAGCCAGGAACCATGCTACTAAAGATTTTTTTTAATGAAAATTATATTGGAATTTGTCGAGCTTTATTGAGTATAATCGAATGCCAGCGATAACCCCCTGCTACTGTTCATGAAGCAAAGGCTCTTGTCAAAAAAGCGTAATAATTTCAAAATAGCTGTGATATGTGTCATTTCGAAAGACATTCTCCAAAACATTTGTATTATTACTACAGCTTTTCAGGAGCTTGGCATTGAATTATGTACAATAATAAATCTTTACAACAGCCTTTTGTCTTATTTACATGAGACATGTTTCACAAATTTGAGGATTTAGCAAAAAAAACCCCTCGCACCGGGATCTGAGTATAAAGTCATAGAATGTCAGCGAAAAAGAACATTATTTTGATGAAGTTAGAGTTAACAGTGAAACAGGTGAAAGCATAAATTTATACCAAAATGCTTCTGATAAATTCAGAACTCAAGTTTTTTATATTATTATACAAGTTAATGATTGAGAAAAAGATGAGCTGCCTATGAAACGCTACATAAGTTTAATTTTCTAGTTGACATATTTATGCCTGAAGATGAAATTGTTTCCAAAGGAAAAGCATTTGTCGAAATATACCCTACAGATCTCGAAACTGATTTTTATTCTTTTCAGGATTGTTTCCTGAAAAGAAAACTATGACTGAATTGCTTGCTGCATAAGCTGGGGGAAAAAATCTAGTTACAAGTTGTCCTGATTATACATTACAGTAAGAATATACTTATCAGTTTTTGACACAACTGTAGAAGGAGAATGGTATTTACCAAATTAAATCGCATCAGGAACGACCTACGCTCCACTATGTCAGAAACAAAATTAACTGACCTCTCTCTACTCTCTATTGAAAGTGAGTTATTGCCCTGACCTGGATAAGAACATTATAACATAAGAGACACCAATGTTGGATCAGGCTACAGGCCCATCTAGTCCAACACTCTGTCACACAGTGGCCAAAAATACCAGGTGCCATCAGGAGGTCCACCAGTGGGGCCAGGACATTAGAAGCCCTCCCACTGTTGGCCCCTCCAAGCACCAAAAAGACAGAGCATCACTTGCCCCAGAGCCCCTATCTATACCTTGTGGCTAATAGCCACTGATGGACCTCTGCTCCATATCTATATATCTAATAGCCAACTTGCCCCCTCCGTGCGGATACTTAAATCAGCACGGAGGGAGCAGCTGGGGGGCCGGGGGAGGTTTGTGCACACGTGGGCCAGTCCCCACGTGTGCACAAAAATACAAAAAGTTTTTAAAAATTTCGGGGGGATGTTTAAATCCCCCCGAAAGTGCAAGAGCGTCTCCTGCGCATGCGCAGGAGACGCTCTGCAACGCCGCCGCCGCCTCGGAGCCAGCCGGCGGGCTGGCAGGCGAC
>NW_015177027.1:388061-392094 GCF_001447785.1 Gekko japonicus | reverse complement strand
GGGGGGGAGATGGAGGGGGGTGGAGGACAGGGGGGAACCAGCAGGATGGGGGGGTACTTCCCTCCTCCTGCTGCTTCCTCCTCTGCCTCCCCCCCCGCGAGTATCGCGGGTCCCCCCTTGTACCTATCTAATTCCCTTTTGAAGCCGTCCATGCTTGTAGCCGCCACCACTTCCTGTGGCAGTGAATTCCATGTGTGAATCACTCTTTGGGTGAAGAAGAGGCATGCCCGATCTCATCAAATCTTGAAAGCTAAGCAGGGTCAATTGTGGTTAGTATTGGATGGGAGACTTCCTTGGAATACCAAGTCGGGAAGACAGAGACAGGCTTTATTCAGCCACCTCTGAATATCCTCCAGGTCCCAAGTAGGGGTCAGTCACCAGAGGTCAATGTGACTTCCAGGTGCAGACACATGAGCACGCGTGTGCACACACACACACAAATACCAAAAAATACCCCCCCCAAAAGAGAGTTACTAAGAAACATGCCCGTTGATGAAATAATCCAGTAATTTTCCAATAAAAACACTGTAAAGTTAAAATGTAGAAACAAATGTGCATTCATACACCGAAATGGTTCTTCTCTCTTGTAAGTTAATACGTTAATATAAATTAATAAGCTCCAGCGAGAATTGTTAAATTATCTCAGGGGCAATTAATATGTGATTTTAATTGTATGTATACTTGTTTTGGTTTGAATTTTATGTATTAGTATTCTACATAGGTAGTCATACTTTCAAGGCCTAAAGGCATGGAAATAAATTATTACTACTACTTTTAATTTTTTATTTAAGCTATAATTTTTTAATCGCTGCATCACACTGTTTCCCAGTGTTAAACATCTTATCACTGAGCTGTCATTGCAAGTGAATGAGCACAGACAGAAAAGCAAGTGAAAAGTTATTTTAATTTCCTTCCCTGTAACCCATTCAGAACTAAAATCAAACTAAGGTTCCAGTCCTCTCGCTCAGGAAATTCATGTCTTTCCTCCAATGGGATAGAATGCAGCTGGAAGAAGAATAATCTTTATTAGATTTGGAAGTGATATGCAACTTTCCCAAAGAGCTAGATTCGAGTTCAGTACAACCTTAAAGACCAAGGTCATTAAAGAGCTATAGGACTCAGATTCAGACACCTTTAATGGCATAATAATATAGAAATGATATATTTAGTTCCAGCAAATAAATTTAGACAATAAAAGTGTATATATTATGTAAAAAATCTGTTTCTAAGTGCAACTGATTCTGCTAAGAATTTTGCAACCATAATTGTGGTCTTGGCATTAGCATCATTAAGGAAATGTTGAACAATTCTAGAAATGTTGAACAATTCTAGAAGAGGGGGCGGTGGCGCAGGCAGTTAAGTGCCTGCATTGTAACATCACCGAACAGCCACTATGGCTGTTCGAGTACCACCGTGGTCGAGGTGAGCTCTCGACCTTCACCCCAGCTCCCGCCTACCCAGCGGTCTCGAAAGCAACTTAATTGCAAGTAGGTAAATGGGTACCCACCCTTAGAAGGATGGGGGGCACTCTGTGTGGTTGGTCCAGGACGGCGGCAGCGGCGGCAAAAGGCGACGACGATGACGGCGGCGGCGGAGATCCTGGCGTGGACGGCGGCGGCGGCATGGCGGCGGCAGGCGGGCGCGATCGGGAGCTGTGCAGCAGAGCGATCCCTGGTGGCGAAGGAGGAACACACCGACGGCTGCTGTGAAGGTCGAGGGGGCGTGCGCAGGCGCCGAGCACCAGCCCAGCGGAGCCGGAAAGGACAGAGCTGGGCCGGAAGCAGGCGAAGTCGCGCGTCTGGAGGAGCGCACCACCACCGAGCGCCGGAGATAAAGATGCTTCCGCCGGGTCCCGAGTCTCGCCTGACCAAGCCGAACCGCCGACAGAGAGAACATCATGACCACCACAGAGGGGGTGCTGGTAGGAGATCCCTCTCCCCTATACATTGTGTGCCCGTAGTTAGGGACAGAAATGGTGATTAGTACCAAGCAACTTGTAAGCCGCTCAGAGACCCCAACTATGGGATTAGAGCGGGGTATTAAATTGAAAGCATAAATAAATAAATAAATAAATAAATTTATTAGAAAATAAGCATGGCTGAAGCGGTAAAAATTTCATACATGAGGATGTGTGCAGTTGGCAGTCCAGAAAAATATGGAAAATTGAATCTGGGGCCATACTGGAACTTTTGCAGTGTCTTTCTTGAGTGGGGATGTTGTTAAATCGACCTCACAACATGTTTGAGCGAAAGACATTCAGCCGAGCCAGTGTAAAGGCTCTAGGATGGGAAGGAAGGCTGAGATACTGTAAATAATGGGCCATTTGGCCATGTTGGATTGAGAGGTTAAGATGAGTTTGTGAATAAATGTGTGGGTGTACAGGGCAAAAGTTATGCAATTCTAAGTCAAATAGTCTTTGTCTGATAGATTGAAAAATCAAGGTTTCGTCCATTTGGAGAAAATATTCAGTTGAAAAGCCTATTTGGTGAATTTCCCCCTCTATTTTTAGAAACCAGCAGGGACTGTGTATATCATTTTTTAAGCGTGAGATTAGAGACTTTGGAGAGGCTCTAAAATGAATCTTGAGCCAGTGTTTGAAAGTTAATGGTCAGCCTTTTGATTGAATGAGATGTTGGCCCAATTCTAGAAATAGTGCTGAGTGTGGCACACATCTAGGGACACCTAAGAGTTGGCAAAAAAAAATTGCTTGAGTGTGCTCAAACTCATTATTAAGTGTACTTATCCATACCGGACGACCAAAGAGTACTTGAGGAAGCACTTTAGTTTTGTAAATTTTTATTGCTGAAGGGATGTATTCGTTTCCATTAATAAGGACAAAAATTGTAAGTTGGGAGATAGATTGCTTCACCTGGGAAATTGATCTGGTTCTCTGTGTTGTCCAGTTTAAGTTATGCTGAAATGTTACACTATGGGACTCAAGATCCAGTTTGGTACAGTGATTAAGAGTGGCGGACTGTAATCTGGAGAATCAGGTTTGATTCCCCACTCCTCCACATGCAGCCAGCAGGGCGACCTTGGGTCAGCAACAGTTCTCTCAGAGCTGTTCTCTCAAAAGCAGTTCTCTCAGAGCTCTCTCAGCCCCACCTACCTCACAGGATGTCTGTTGTGGGGAGAGGAAGGAGATTGTAAGCCACTCTGAGTGAAGGGAAGGGGTATAAATCGAACTCCTCCTCCTCCTCCTCCTCTTCTTCTTCAAATTTAGCTTTTCTACTGGAAACCAACATGGCTAACCAGCAGACACAAAAATTTTCCACAGTGGTTTTAGTTTTTCAACCTTCTAGTACATGATTCCTAAAAACATTTGAATTGATTTGATAGCATGAGTGGTACCTTTTTATATGGGTACGTTTAATATTGTGGTGTTTATTTAAGAGCCTCATGTCAGTTAGTGTGGGGGGCTTACATTGTGTACAAGTGCTGTCAATTCACAATTGGCTTATGGTGACCCCAGCGAGGGGCTTTCAAGGCAAGTGAGAAGCAGAGGTGGTTTGCCACCACCTTCCTCTGCAGAGCCTTCCTTGGTGGGCTCCCATCTCCCATCCAAGCACTGACCTCGCTTAGCTTCCAAGATCTGAGGACATTGTGCTATACCATGCTGCTTTCCCTTCTAGAAGAAAGCTTAAAAAATAAAGGTAAAGGTTCCCTTGCTCAAAAGCCAGTCTAATCCAACTCTAGGGTTGCAGTGCTCATCTCCGTTTCAAAGCCGAAGAGCCAGCGCTGTCCGAAGACGTTTCCGTGGTCATGTGGCCGGCATGACTAAACACCAAGGCTGAAAGCTTAGAGGACAATTAATCTTTAATAAACATTAAACAGTGTTATCATTGTTCTGGATCATTCTTGTCAAGCTTGATTCAGATATAGTCTAGCTGGCTTTCCTCTATCCAGTCCTTAATTCCCTAGCAAGAGGTCACACCCAGCAGTGCATCTGGTTCATCATGAGTAAATATTATTTAAAAATCTCTGCTTTTATTAAGACAGAATTATAAACCATAGTTTGGAGGGAAAGGGAAAG
>NW_015177027.1:356142-388051 GCF_001447785.1 Gekko japonicus | reverse complement strand
GAAAGAGACACAATATTATATACTGAGGGAAAGTGTTATCTCTATAGAGACAAACTGATACTAGAAAATCTGAAATGCCCATGTTCTCTAAACTATAGCCAGTGCTTCTTGAAATTATTTGATGTATTTTATTTTAAAGTGTTTAAAAATAAATTTAGAAAATCCCTGCACACAACCTTGGCACACAAACATCCACTGAAATACTACACTTTTGGTTGCCCTTTAGAGAAATTGTGAGCGTTTCCACAGGTTGCCCGTTCCATGTAGATGGAGGTGTTATTGAAAAGTTCTGGGAGCGGGGGGAAGTGAGAGAAACCACTGCATTAAATGCGCAAGGAATAAACTAATACTTGACGATGGGGTTGCTGACCTCCAAGTGGGGCCTGGGGATCTCCTGGGATTCCAACTGATCTCCAGACTATGGAGACAACTTCTCCTGGAGCAAATGGCCTCTTCAGAGGGAGAATCATATTCCACGAGGTCCCTCCCGTCCCCACACCCTGCGCTTTCCAGGCTCTGTCCTCAAGTCTCCAGGAATTTCCCACCCTGGTGATGGCAACCGTAGTTGACAAGCATCAGGGCTATTTTGGGGCAGGAACGCACAGGAACGGAGTTTCGGCTGGCTCCCAAGTTGGCCACGCCCGGCAGGAACTCATTAGCATAATAGGCCACACCCAACAGCAGAAACTCATTAGGATTGGCTACGTTAGGGGTGTGTGGCCTAACATGCAAAGGAGTTCCTGCTACAAGAAAAGCCCTGGGTTTTGACAACAAACAGGGTAAACAGAATAAGAAGCAAAAGGTGGGTGTGGCTGGATGACTACACTTCTGGTAACATGGGGGTGCGCCCTAACATGCTAATGGGCTGTGTTGTCAGGGGTGTGGCCTAATATGCTTATGAGTTTCTGCTGTTGGGTGTGGTCTATTATGCTAATGAGTTCCTGCTGGACTTTTTCTACAAAAAGAGCCCTGAAAGCATTACCCCAATTACACTAACAACTCAATACTGCACCAGGTCTAAACCAATAGAAAAGCAATCTATACTTCCTTCTTAACAAACTTTTAAGAATATTAGTACCTTATCTATGGTATGCTACAGGCACAACACAAACTGCTGACTACTATCGTTTAAGAAAACAGGATCTGTGTTAAAGGTTAGTTTAGATTAGTTTGCCCTATGAGGCAAGGAAAGCAGACTTTTAGAGACTTCAACTAAAACACAGATAACAGTGCTGGCACATCCCACTCAGTCCTTTAAAACTAACAACATTTGTGGTAGGGTAGGAGCTAGGTTGACGGGAGCTGGAGCCAGAGACGGGGGCTCACTCCGTCATGCAGCACTCGGGTCTCGAACTGCTGAACTACCGACCTTCCAGCCTGCAGTTCAGCATCCTACCCTGCCACAAATTTTGGTAGTCTTTAAAATGCTACTGGATTACTCTAGGGTTGCCAAGTCTTACCTTAGTTTTAGCGGGGGAGTCCCAGGCCCTGTCCTGGAGTTCCTCAGTGTGTGCACGAAGTGCGCGTGCCACGATGACATCACCCAGAAGTGACGTCATCTCATTGGGCATGTTGGGGGTGGGACCCACTATCATTTGAATGATAGAGCATCCCCCCACAATGTGGTCGTCATCACGCTGGGCACGTTTCCACGATCCCAGCATTTTGGGGGTGGGGTTCCCCTCAGCGGCCTGATCCGGGCTGGTGGGTAATGGACCCATCAAGCGGGGGTTTTCCCACCCCCCTGGGGGACCTGGCAACCCTAGATTACTCTTCTCTACTGCTACAGACAGACTAACACGGGCTGCTGCCACACACGCTAAGTAATCCACTTTCAATCCACTTTCAGTGCACTTTCAAAGTGGATTTTGCCAGTTCACACAGTAAAACTCCACTTTGAAAGTGCACTGAAAGTGGATTGAAAGTGGATTACTTAGCGTGTGTGGCAGCAGCCACGACTATCCATTTTAATTTGGTTCTTTCCCTGGCCTTCACAGACGTGACTGCGCTATGGCTCATTCACATTTCACCTTTTCCTCCCTCCATCCCCAAAATTTAAGAGTCGCTTCTTCAAGTGAGGGGTATCTTAACAGCCAATATTTTGCAAAGTGGCTTCTGGCTGCAGTGAATATAAAATGAGGGTTATTCTAGTTTCCGTAGGTAACAATTTCCCCAAGATGTTTGCAAACAATACCTAAAGGAGTAGAAAAGACCATGAAAGCTCCTACTCGGCCACAAACTTTGTTAGTCCTTAAGGGGCTACTAGACTCCTGCTCTTTTCTACAGCTACAGACAGACTAACACAGCTACCCATCTCGATCCATATCTAAAGGCAAATCTACCTGTAAGGTTTTATTGATATACTCACAATTTGCCTCCAAAGTGTCTTTGCCAAACAACATAGCCAGTAACAATGGAAAACAAATGTTCAGTTGAAATATGTTTCCAGCCCTCCCTAAGTTTGTTAATTTATGGGGACCAACTTACCAATATGTGCATAATTATGTCCTCTTTTCCCAAGCTAAACTGAATTCCCCTGCCACCCCACCCCCCAATTTCCAACTCTGCCCAATTAAAGCCTGGTTTGGAGAGCTTTCCTAATTGTAAATCTAATTTGTTTCCCCAATTTCCATGGACTCTAAAAAGATGTGATATTTTAACAGTGACTTAGGGCTTTCTTTACCCATCCATGGACGTCACTTCCTCCTGTCCCTATGGAGTCGGTGGGAAAGTCTCTAATCTGGAAATATTCATCTCGTGATGACCCACATCAATAATCTTTTCCTGTTTTGTGCTCTGGCTGACCTCAGAGAAGGCATTCTCGAATATCGATAGGATGGAGCATTTCAGCCTTTGCCTGATACCACGCCCCATGAAGATATACAGGATGGGGTTGAGGCAGCTGTTGACGAAGGCCAGGCCGGATGACAAAAGAGCACCAGCAGTGAGTATTGGATACAGTGATGGGTCCTCGTGGGCTTGAACTTTAAGGAAAGAGAAAACATGATATGGGAACCAGCAGATGAAAAAGGCCACAATCACTGCGGTGATGACCTTGAAGGGCTTGCTGGATGGGGTTAAGCGGTCCCTCCTGAGCTGCAGAACAATCACCCCATAGCATACAGTGATAACACTGAAGGGGGCAGCAAAGGTTAAGATGAACTGGCTGATCACCATGGCGCGGTGCAGGATTTTGGCTTGTTCCATGTCACTGCTGAATTCCCTATAGCACCAGACGACATCCCCTGTACGCATGGTCTTCCTGAATTGGAGGTTTGGAGAACTCAATGCCAGGGCCAGAATCCAAACACCCAAAGCCACAAAGGAAGCCAGGCGGAGGGTCCGGTGATTCCGAGACCACACAGGGCATCTCACAGAAATGCAACAATCTACACTAATGATCATGAGGAAGTAAACGCTTGCGTGGAGATTGACTAAGACCATGGTGCTGCAGAACTTGCACATGGCCTCCCCAAAGGGCCAATGGAAGTTCAGGGCGAGGTGGACAATGTTCAGTGGCAGGAAGAAGGTGAAGGTGAAATCAGCGACCGCTAAGTTGAGGAACCAGATGGTGTTGACCGTCTTCTTCATACGGAAGCCGGTGATGAAAATGACCAGCCCGTTTCCGATGACCCCAAATAAGAAGGTAAGGCTGTTGACAATCATGGAGAAGATGCACAGCAACCTTTTTTGGGACACAGGCTGCTCATTCATGACACTGGAATTATTATAGGCAAGAGCGACCAGTAGAGTTGTGTTCTCCATTTCCTTTCAGGGAAGCTCTCCTTCACTTTTGTCTTCTGTCTTCTCCTGGATGAAGAACACAAGAATGTAAGTACTGCCTTGTGGGATCTGATCATCATCCACCTACTTGAGCAATCTGTACCCAACAGCAACTCACCAGCTACCTGTGGAGTTTCACAAGCAGTACATGAAAAGGACACCTTTGCTCTGGAATTTGTGCCCCAACAGCTGGTTGCCAGAAGCAATTATACTTTGCACATTAGACACCTTGTCTATTGGGCAGCTGTTTTGAGAAGACAAGAGCAGTAAGGCGTCTCTCCTACTCCGTAACCTGGACTCAGAAAGTTTTATAACACCTCATATCTCCTTCCTTCCTTCCTTCCTTCCTTCCTTCCTTCCTTCCTTCCTTCCTTCCTTCCTTCCTTCCTTCCTTCCTCACTAGAACCCTGTAAGTATTTTTGTATGATGTTCTATGCATCTTCTATGTTCAATATCTTACTTATCACAAGGTTGTATGATACTGATGTGTTCTCGTTTTGTATATATGTTGTAATAAACTCAATAAAATCTTAAAAACTTAGAGCAGGTGATAGCAGTCAATCAGCCTGCCCTCCACAATGTGACTCGATCTTTCCCAGAGCCATTGAACTCATGGCCAGGGGTCATTTCATAGAAAAAGAGCTAGGGGAACTCATTAGCATAACCCATTAGCATATGCCACACCCCCTGACATCAGGGGCCCGGCGGTGGACCTGCAAGGCCAGCGGGAATATGAGGAAGCCCCGCCAAGGCCCTCCCTGGCCCCAGGCAGGCAGGGGTGGGGAGAGGCGGGGAGGAAGCAACTTACCCTCCCTCTTCTCCTGCCTCCTCCTGGCTGAATGAGGGCTGGAAGCGGGGCGGCTGGAAGCCGGGGCGGGGCTTCGTCATGTGCCCCGCCCCCTGCACCTCACCCGGGGGAACTGTGTTCCCCCGCGTCCCCCCCGAAATGACCTCTGCTCATGGCTATCACCAACACTATCTGTGGCCACAAGTTCCACATGTTTCAGGGGTAGTTAAGAGCAGCATCAGCCCAAGGCCGTGGCAGAAATCATACGTATTTAACACCCAGAATAAAATCTGAAAAAAATTGGCTAGAACATGTAAAGGCAAAGCATTATAAAAAACCTTACATGATGTAACTAAGCCCCACATCCTAATTTCATCAAAAGGCAGAGTTATGGAGATCAGCAATAGTTCCATCTCAGTGCCGGAATAGCTAGATTTTCAAAGCACAAGTCTGCCAGTCAAGTCGCCAACAGGAACCTGTCCAAGAGGAAGAACATTTCAAACAGAATAGCTGGGGTCAGAGAGGAGGCATGAACTCTTCTTCCACCCACAACGTCTTTTTTACCAGAACTTCTTCTCCAGCCTGTTTCCCCACCCAGGCAGGTTCACTTCTAGAGGGGGGAAAATGGGAGGGAAATTTGGCAGCCAACTAACTCAGCATGAAATTCTTTTCCCCTCAGGTGTTCTTGGCAGGGACCCAGGGGTCATTTCCTGCAGGAGCTCACAGGAGCGGAGCTCCGGCAGTAAAGAGCCCAGGGGGCAGGCACATGCAACAAGCCCCACCCCCTGCTTCCAGCAGCCCTCAGTCAGAGCAAGAAGCAGCCAGGTAAATTGCAGAGCTTCCCCCGGCCCCCTGGTCCAAAACAGTCCCATGGCACCTTTAAGACCAAGTTTTATTCAGGTACAAGCTCTCCCTCCTCTGTGAGGACAGATCTGCACATTCCCCCCCCCTCAATAGTTAGAAATCCAAAACAGTCCAGTGGAGCCTGAGCGGTGGGTGTTGCCTTCTGACACACTTCCGGTGATGCCAGGGGGTGTGGCATATGCAAATAAATTATGCTAACGAGTTATGCTAATGAGCTCCTGCACCTTTTTTTCTACAAAATGACCCCTGCAGGGACCAGTGTTTGAAGACAGATCTGCACCATCTACAGCTCTGGTGCTTTGTCATGCTTTAGGAGGCATTATTATTCTCCATCAAATTCTGGTGGTGTAGGATTTGGATTAACACACAAACACAGAGATGGGGGGGCACAGCCAACCTACCATGATCAGGGGTCATTTTGTAGAAAAAGAGCTAGGAGAACTCATTAGCATATGCCACACCCCCTGACATCACCGGAAGTGTGTCATAAGGGGAGAGGCAGGGAGGAAGCAACTTACCCTCCCTCTTCTCCTGCCTCCTCCTGGCTGAATGAGGGCCGGAAGCGGGGCGGCCAGAAGCAGGGGGCGGGGCTTTGTCATGTGCCCTGCCCCCATACCTCACCCGGGGGAACTGCAATCCCCCTGCGATCCCCCCCCCGAAATGACCTCTGCTTGATATATGTGGCTGTCTTGTTTCTTGGGCCAGCTTTATTTATTTTTTTATTCATTAGTCCTCCCTCCCCTGTATGTAGTACTCAGGGCAGGGAGCAACATTTCCCAAAACAGCATTCACAGTTGGGTTAAAATTTAAAGATCTGAAAGAATTAAAGTAGCTTAACAATTTAGCTGACAATTTAGCTGACAATTAACAGATGGCGCACAAGGGACACAATTTAGTGTCCTTTTCCCCATGGAGGGAGAAGGAAGGAAGGAGCCAGGCTAGATGGAAAACCGTTGCAGTCCTCAACAGGCCTGGCGGAAATGGATGGAAAAGGTGAAAAGCTCCTCAGAAGTGACGAATAGAAATTTCTAGAATTTTACTGAGAAGGTTCCACGCTACTTCAAGGGAAGTGAGGACTGTGGTGCTTATCTTGGAACTCAGAGTTAATTATTTCCTCAGAATAATTGAAATATCTGGATCAGTACTGCAAAGCCCAGGACAGACAATTTGACAGTCTATGAATTGTTAGCATCCAAAATATATAAACCGAATCAGAACATTTATTTGCAAGTTCAGGAAAATATTTCCTATTGATACTGAACATCTTTGATACAGTTTGGTGTAGTGGTTTGGTGTAGTGGTTAAGTGCGCGGACTCTAATCTGGGAGAACCGGGTTTGATTCCCCACTCCTCCACTTGCACCTGGCTGGATGACCTTGGGCAAGCCCTAGTTCTGATAAGAGCTGTTCTTGAAAAAGAGCTGTTTCTGTCAAGAGTTCTCTCAGCCCCACCCACCTCACAGGGTGTCTGTTGTGGCGAGGGGAAGGGAAAGGAGTTTGTAAGCCTCTCTGAGACACCTTTGGGTCTCCAATCTCTTCTCTTCTTCTTCTAAACAATCCAGCCATTAATTTACTCATTAAACAGCCTGCTATGTTCAGCTGTGACAACTACGAGGGAGTGGTTCTCTTCTTATGAATCACTTGAGCACTATGATAAAGAGAATTCTGATTGTGAAAATTCCAACCAGACACAGGTCAAATCTTGGATTGTGCAGAATGGTGTAGGTCGATGGGAAGAAATGGAAGCCCGGTCTGCTTTTGGGGGACACCACCAACCACCACTGATTAAACGTCAAATATTTACAGCTTCTTTCCCTTTCAAGTTGGTTTGCAAATCCAAATTAACTGTATAAAGTACAGTAAAGCCCCAGGTAACTGGGCAATGAAAAAAGCTGACAGGGAGAAAATTGATTCATCTGAAATATGGTGTCGGAGGAGAGTTTTATGGATACTACGGGCCACCAAAAAGATAAACAAGTGGGTGCTAGATCAAATCAAGCCTGAATTCTCCCTAGAAGCTAGATTGACCGAACTGAGGCTGTTGTTCTTTCTTCACAGCATGAGAAGACAAGACTCACTGGAAAAGACATTAATGCTAGAAAAAAAGCTGACGGCTGCAGAAAAAGAGGAAGACCCAACCTGAGATGGACGGACTCAATCAAGGAAGTCACAGGCTTCAGCTTGCAAGACCTGAGTAATGCTGCAAACTTCAGGATGTTTTGGAGGTCCTTAATTCATAAGGTTGCCATAAGTTGGAAACAACTTAGACAGCAACACACCCAATGCCCCGTCCTCCCCAAATGTCTGCAGTTTATAGCCCATCAAAAGCCCTAGTGAACAAAATAGTCTCATGCAACACCTTCTCTAGGTGGCGCCCACGTCACCTCCCCAAAGTGCCCATTCCCTAAGTTGGGGGCTGCCATAGGAAAAATAATAGGCTCTGGTTGATGCCACCTCAACTGCTTTAAAGGGGGGAACTACTAGTAGGTGACAACCAGAAGACCGCAGCTGGTCTACAGGGACATAATTTAATTCCTCTTTGAAAGACAAAATCTCGTTCTTTGTTTATATCACGAGAAGACAAGACTCACTAGAAAAGACAATAATGCTAGACAAGGATGAGGTAAAGGTAAAGGTTCCCTTGCTCGAAAGCCAGTCGAATCCGACTCTAGGGTTGCGGTGCTCATCTCCGTTTCAAAGCCGAAGAGCCAGCGCTGTCCGAAGACGTTTCCATGGTCATGTGGCCAGCATGACTAAACACCAAGGCGCACGGAACGCTGTTCCCTTCCCACCGAAGTGGTACCTATTTATCTACTTGCAATTTCTTGCTTTCGAACTGCTAGGTTGGCAGGAGCTGGAACTAGAGACGGGAGCGCACTCCGTCATGCGGCAACCGGGTCTTGAACTGCTGAACTACTGACCTTCCACAGCCTGCAGTTCAGAGTCTTAACCACTTGAGCCACCGCAGCTACCCAGAGGGAGCATTGGACGGGGGTAAATCATTTCTCTAAGCTGGGCAGAGTGCTCTGAATATGACTCTGTCCCCACGCCTGAAAAAGGCAAGTCAAACTGGGGCTATTATTATTTCACGGAATACTTCCTTCTGTCAGTCCTGAATCTATTGCCAACCACCTTCACAGGCAACACTCCCTCTAAGCTGTGGAGTCTTGTGAGCAAAAATTCTACCTTGTGAACTACTGGCATTACAGTTGTGAGCGAGCGATTTGGGTACTGCATAAATTAATATGCTCTGGAGCCATCCTTCCTGATCTAAGACAAAAATCTGTGAGCTGGAGGCTAAAAAACTGAGCTGGTTCACACTAACTCAGCTTAGAGGGAACACTGCAACCAGTTTAATATGTCTTGAATTCAGTAGTCAGGTCAGAAGAGATGTACTACGCCACTAAGCATACCTCTGAGCCAAAAATCCCCCAGACATCCAGAGGTACCTGCTATGGAAACAAGCACGCTTTACATCATTTGGTCCCAGGTTTTCTGGCACTGACCTGGAGTGAAGTGAAACGATATCCCAGAATCCAATGCAGGATTGCCCTCAGAGTAATAGTCCAAAGAATCTGGAATGGAGAAAAGATGACTTATTCGACTTCTGTCCTCATCAGCCAATGTCTTCTGGTGTTCCACTTTCACCTCTGTCTCTCTCCCTTTGCCTTGAATATCAGCGGGTTTGGCGGTGTCTGATAATCTACACCAGCCTCTAAACATTGTGGGTTTGAGAGGGCAGGAAGTTGGGCGGTGTTGCACAGTGTATCACATATGAGCCTCTCTTTCACTTATTGTGGGCTGTTTTGTGCACTCGAGTCGATGTTGTTCATTTAGTGTATAGAGTGCAAGATGAGGCAATTTAAAACACAACGTTCTTCTTTAGTCATTGCTTCTCCTGGCATAGAGTTAAAAGTTATAGCCTTCTGGGGGCAGAGGTTGATTCGGGGGGGATCGCGGGGGATCGCAGTTCCCCCAGGTGAGGTGCGGGTGGTGGGGCACACGACGAAGCCCCGCCCCTGCTTCCGGCTGCCCCGCTTCCGGCCCTCATTCAGCCAGGACGAGGCAGGAGAAGACGGACGGTAAGTTGCTTCCTCCCCGCCTCTCCCCACCCCTGCCTGCCTGGGGCCAGGGAGGGCCTTGGCGGGGCTTCCTCGCACTCCTGCTGGCCTTGCAGGTCCACCGCCGGGCCCCTGATGTCAGGGTGTGTGGCATATGCTAATGAGTTATGCTAATGAGTTCCCCTAGCTCTTTTTCTATGAAACGACCCCTGTCTGGGGGAATGCCCATTCTGAAAGTAAACATATTAAGAGAACTGGGGGAAGCCATCTCTGACATCTTCACCCCTGTTTCTGGGGTCATGCAGTCTTTTTCTCCAGGACCTTGCCCCCAGTTTTGAACAGCAGTTAGATACAGTGTTGGATATTTAGCAGAGTAAATGAAGTGCAGCGGAATAATGCATCACGGACATGTGTGCATTTAGCTTCTAAGAAAACCTTTACTACAAAATCAGTCAAAGGGTTACATGGAAAGGAAACAATAACAGCCTAACTCATCTTTCTAGATCTGATCTACCCCATCTTGTTTCTTTTGTTCACTCACTCTCTCTGACCCTAAGAAGAAAGGAGTGGAAATTTCTGCTCAAAGCTCCACCCCTTTCGTACATGTGGAATAGCATGAACTATCTCCAATATATTGATTGGCCAATAGTCAATCTTAGGGTTACTTCATTAAGAATAAGACCTCCCCCTTTTTGGTGGGAAGATTCTACTCTGAGCCTCATTGGTTCTATGCTAATCTTGCTATTAGCTTACAGACGCTTCATCTTAACCCTTTCATGACTGAAGGGATGACACTTGCAAAACCCAATGTATAGCATTTCACAGTTGATGACACTTTATTTTCATGTTCTTATCAAGCTACTGTGCTGTTAGAGGCAGATGGGCTGCAGAAGCCTCTAAGGCAGTATGGAGCTGTTGACTCACGAACCATGCTGCTGGACCCTGCCCATGTTTTGATGGAATTGAGCAAAGCATATAGGATTTCATTTCTCTGATGGAACTTCACCCTCTCCACCCTCTATTCAGCTTCTTCACCACTTCAGAGGAAGTGAGGACTGTGGTGTTATTACAGCAGTATCAGATTCCTTCACCTCTTTTCTTGCCGAACATCCAGGTTAACTGTGAGTTCGTGTACTCTTCAACTGTGGGTGAACTCTGGTTGCTTAAGGTTACTTATTGAAACAATTACAGAAAAGTTAGATTAGCTATTTTTGATAGAAACTAAGAGTTAGATTGGCCCTCTTATCTTACTTTAGAAAAGATAAAGCTTTAGGGGAGATTTCTGAGTGGGTGTGTTTGGGTTTATTTGATAACCCCTAGAAGCCGCGAGACACAAACCTGAACCCTGGTTTGCTCTTAAAATATTACTGACTATAATGATTAAGAAATATTAGGAATGATGATAATTTTAGAATTTGTTCTTACATTAACTATAGGATTAATTCTCACTTGCCTGTACTTCTTGGCCTATTGTTTAATAAAGAGAACTACTCATTTTCTCAATAAAAGATAAAAGTTTGCCGGTTACAGTTCAAAGAACGGAAGTCACACATAACTCATTTGCATTGTCAGATGTAAAGGTTGATAGCCAGCCTTTAATAGAGAGAACCTGGAAAAAATCTACTGCTAAACATATTTGAATAAGCAATTTTCTGTTTGGAACCATCATTCCAGATTATCTAATTGGATGCAGGAGGAAAAATCCCGTTACGCTATCTTGGAAATCAAAGCCAGCTGCAAACTGTTTCAGTGCTTTTCCACACGCTTGGCTTACTCCTGATTTCCTTGGCAGTTGATCCGCAGGCAGTGGAATCCGTGTGTGCACAGTTCTTCTGCCTGACTGCACTCCCTCTGTATTTTCACAGCTGTGGAGTCAGTTTGATTTCTTCTGCGTGTGCCGTAAATATTCAGGATTTTCAAGGAAGGGTGCCAGCATTATTGGTGGCATCACAGTACTCCACCATGCTTATATTGATATATGAATATCATGACAATGTCTTTTTAAAAAAAATCTTTTGCCAGCATATGAAGACTTATTTTTTGTTTCATCTGGCATAACCCCAGTACTGGTTATTGGTCCTCCTAGTGTCGTTTACGTAGTTTTAATTGCATTTTATATTTTAACTATATGTTAACTGCTTTAAATATTTTAATTGCTTTCAATGCTTTAATATTTTTATGTTAGCCACCTTGTGTACCCTGATCTGGTGGAAAGGCAACATTAAAATAAATTGATATAAAAATACACCAGTGTAATGATAGGTTTAGTCAGGGCTCTTTTTGTAGAAAAAGCCCAGCAGGAACTCATTAGCATAATAGGCCACACCCAACAGCAGAAACTCATTAGCATATTAGGCCACACCCTTGACAGCACAGCACATTAGCATATTAGGCCACACCCCCATGTTACCAGAAGTGTGGTCATCCAGCCACACCCCCTTTTGCTTCTTATTCTGTTTACCTTGTTTGTTGTCAAAACCCAGGGCCTTTTTTTGCATGTTAGGCCACACACCCCTAATGTAGGCAATTCTAATGAGTTCCTGCTGTTGGGTGTGGCCTGTTATGCTAATGAGTTCCTGCTGGGTGTGGCCAACTCAGGAGCAAGCCGGAACTCCATTCCTGTGCGTTCCTGCCCAAAAATAGCCCTGGGTTTAGCAGGTGGACTGAGTCCCCAGCTTTCATTAAACAAACCTGAACTCTCCCTAGAAACTAGAATAACCAAACTGAGGCTTATTCACCTGCTCATCCTTTAACATTGTATATGTCATTAAATGCCAACAATGCCTGCAGTTCTCTACATAGGACAAACAAGACAAACAGACAAGCTGAACAGCAAATTAACATGTAACATGATGAAGATGGTTTAGGATAGGTGGAAACAGAACTAAATAACAAGCTAAGGTTAAACAGGGGTCATTTCGTAGAAAAAGAGGTGCAGGAGCTCATTAGCATACATCATTAGCATATCTCATTTGCATATGCCACACCCCCTGACAGCACCAGAAGTGTGTCAGAAGGCAACACCCACCGCTCAGGCTCCACTGGACTGTTTTGGACCGGGGGACCGGGGGGGCCCTCTGCAGCTTACCTGGCTGCTTCTTGCTCTGACTGAGGGCTGCTGGGAGCAGGGAGTGGGGCTTGTTGCATGTGCCCACCTCCTGGGCTCTTTACTGCTAGAGCTCTGCTCCTGTGCACTCCTGCAGGAAATGACCCCTGAGGTTACATGTTAATTTGCTGTTCAGCCCGTTTATAAGTTTGAGCCTTACCTCCCATTTCATTGTATTTGAAAAAGTGGGCATACACACAAAAGCTCACACAAATAAACCTTTGTTGGTCTTAAAGGTGCCGCTGGACTCTAACTTTGTCCTATTGCTTCAGACCAACACAGCTGACCACCTGGATCTAAACTGGGTTACCTTATTTTGGGATGGCAGAGACCCACTTTTGGCCAACTCCGATACAATCCTTGTGCTTTTAACCCACATTTACTGGTTGGTAGAGCATAAACATTGTGAGTATCAGATGGTTTCTCACATTACAGCGCAGACTGCAGCTAGAGGGCATTGAGAAAGGGGCGTGAAACTGGAATTCTGAAGTCAAGGCATGACTTAGGTCCCATTTGGACTTTTTTAACCTGCAGTTTTAACTGCTGTTATGCAGTATGATGCTTAAGACCTTTGGTCAAATGAGCAAATAAATGTAAGGAAAGGGTCCAATTTGGCTTTACTGGCTTAGACACAGGAGCAGCAGTGGCTGACCCCTTGCTGGTGCAAACCAACAGAGGAATGAATGAATGAATGAATGAGACTGGATTTGGCCTCTTGCCGCTCTCATCTTTTGTACCTGTGCTGAGTTGAAACGACCAGGTGTAGTTCCCTAAAGGATTGGTCCCAATGCAGACGATGCTACGATTTCCACCCAGGCTTCCGTTCCCAGTTAGGACGCTGATGGTTTCATCCCCACGCACCCAGGAAGTGACCAGACTGGTTGGTTTGGTGGAGTTACAGTCAAGGGTCTCCCCGGCCATTTGCCACTGGATCTGTGGAGGAGGCCAAGCGTGCAAGGAGCATGTGCACTGGAACCCATAGCCCTTCCGCTGGCATATGGCATTTGAATGGGTGCTGGAGGGCCTGGGACTATCTAGATAGGAACAAAAATGGAGGACAAATTGATTTCCTAGAGGAGTGGTTTTCAACCTTCCGTCTCTTACATCCCACCAAACCTTGGTCCCACCATGATAGAAACAAGAAGCCCTCTTTGTGCCAGGAGGGTCAGTTACAAGTTATTTCAGAGCTGTTCTCTCATGGACAGTTCTCAAAAGAGCTCTCTCAGCCCCACCAACCTCACAGGATGTCTCTTGTGGGGAGGGGAAGGGAAAGGAGTTTGTAAGCCATTCTGAGACTCCTTTGGGTGGAATAAAAATCCTATAATAATTCCTTCCTTCCTTCCTTCCTTCCTTCCTTCCTTCCTTCCTTCCTTCTTAAAAGAGATTCCAGAACAAAGGTCACATGTGGATGATCCATGGCAGGTAGGGACTAAGCCACATATCACACTTGCAGTGAGACATGGGAACTGAGGAAGAGTGAATTCTTAACAAATATAATGAAAACCCCACATCCCACCTAGACTCCTTTGGGTGGAATAAAAATCCTATAATAATTCCTTCCTTCCTTCCTTCCTTCCTTCCTTCCTTCCTTCCTTCCTTCCTTCCTTCCTTCCTTCCTTCTTAAAAGAGATTCCAGAACAAAGGTCACATGTGGATGATCCATGGCAGGTAGGGACTAAGCCACATATCACACTTGCAGTGAGACATGGGAACTGAGGAAGAGTGAATTCTTAACAAATATAATGAAAACCCCACATCCCACCTAGACTTCTTTTGCAACCCATTGGTGGTACACACCCCACCATTGTTTAGAGCCACTAGTTAGAGAAAAAACTACCTGTAATAGCACAATGGAGCACTAGAGGGCACTATGCAGGTGTAAGGAAGTTGAAAAAAAACCCCTTTGTTATCAGTCAATTTCTGATTTTTTAAATCCATCGCTTTGATGCCCCATCTAGGACTAAGGCAGGTTGAACTGGGCAAGAAAGGACTAGCACCGGTGTCTGCCTCTTTCTAAGATGCACATGAAGTGAGTGCCATCCCTTGATCTCCTCTCTTCTTCTTCTTAATTCTACATAGATGGTTTCACCCCAATTTATCAATATGTTTTTACTAACCTTTAAAGATTAGTAAAAAAAATAGCTAAAGGCAAATTCGCTTCTAAGGTTTCATTGATGTATTCACAATTTGCCTCCAAAATGCCTTTGTCAAACAATGTAGCCACAAGCAGTGGAGAATATTTCCTCAGTTGCCATATGTTTGTCCCCCTTCTCAGGTTTCTTCACTTATGGGGAGTGACATAACAGTATGTGCATTACATGACCCTTTTCTCACAGCTGAATTTACGGAGCAGCCATCTGTCATCCCCCCCCCAAAACCATTCCCAGCTATGCCTGGTTAAACTCTGGTTTAGAGAGCTTAAAAAGGTAAAGGTAAAGGTTCCCTTGCTCGAAAGCCAGTCGAATCTGACTCTAGGGTTGTGGTGCTCATCTCCGTTTCAAAGCCAAAGAGCCAGCACTGTCCGAAGACGTTTCCATGGTCATGTGGCCGGCATGACTAAACACCAAGGTGCACAGAATGCTGTTAGCTTCCCACCGAAGTGGTCCCTATTTATCTACTTGCAATTTCTTGCTTTCAAACTGCTAGGTTGGCAGGAGCTGGAACTAGAGACGGGAGCTCACTCCGTCATGTGGCACCCAGGTCTCGAACTGCTGAACTTCTGACCTTCCACAGCCTGCAGTTCAGCGTCTTAACCACTTGAGCCACCGCAGCTCACCTAACTGTAAACAAAAATTTGTTTCCCCAGTTCCCTTGATTTTAGCAAGATATGTCAGTTCAACAGCACTTTAAGGGGGTTTTTTTGTTAGATTTTCTGTCTTCATCTGTGCATGTCTGTTGTCCTTATCCAGCCGGTGAGAAAGTGTCTGGTCTGGAAACGTTCACATTTTGATGGTTTGTATCGGTCCTTCTTTCTGTCATTGAGCGCTGGCTGATATCCTCAGAAAACATGTTCTCAAATATCATGAGGATGGAACATTTCAGGCTTTTCTTGAAATCCATGAAGACATACAGGATGGGGCTGATAGATTCAGGCGGGTAGCCGCATAGGTCTGAAGCAGCAGAGCGAAGTTTGAGTCCTGTGGCACCTTTAAGACCAACCAAGTTAATCAAGGTATAAGCTCTCATGTGCACACAAGCTATCTGAGAAAGTGTGCGTGCACACAAAAGCTTATAGCCTGAATAAAACTTTGGTGGTCTTAAAGGTGCCACTGGACTCAAAGGAGGGGATTGAGGCAGCTGTTGGTGAAGGCCAGGCCAGACATCAAAGGTATACCAATAATGAGTTACATATGCATCGTGAGGGGCTGCGGCTCTCTGGCAGAGCCTCTGCTTGGCATGCAGAAGGTTGCAGGTTCAATCCCCAACATCTCCAGTTATAAGGACTGGGTAGGAGGTGTTGTGAAAGACCTCAGCCTGAGACCCTGGAGAGCCACTGCCGGTCTGAGTAGACAATACTGACCTTGATAGACCAAGGGTCTGATGCAGTATAGGGCAGCTTCATTTGTTTATGTGTGCTCATTATAGGCCCTGTTCGCACGGAGCATTTGCCGCGCTGAAGATACGGATGATAGGCGGATTTTCCAGGTGTGATCACACCGCAACATCTGGGAAGCGTAGTGCTCCCGTGGCTATCCCGTGGCTTCCCGCTGAAGATGCGGATTAAAAAAACAGTACTTACGATGTACTAGTTTCCGAAAAACGCAGGACAAGGGCGGGCGTCTGATCGTGTCCCGTCCTAGTCCCGTCCCAAACTGGCTAGGTTTTTTGTTGTTGTCACGGGATGCGCACAAATGATCATGCGCAAACTTTGGTTAAAAAAACCCAACATCCTGTTTGCCACAGAAGTGGCGCCTAGCGATTGCCGGTGTGATCGCACTGCGCCGCTTCTTTACCGCGCTGCAGGATAGTCGTGTGATCGGCACCTCCCCCCTAACTACGGGACCTCGACGGGACGTGTGATCGGGCAGCTGCGCGTTATTTTGCTCCGGGGCAAACAGCCACACTTCCCTCTCCCTGCATTTTCCAGCCTGTGTGACCGGGGCCATAGACTTGAATCCGCAGGAAAGAGGAGACATGAAAGGGGAACCAGCAGACCAAAAAGGCCTCAATCACTGCAGTGATGACCTTGAAGGGCCTGCTTGATGGGGTTCAGTGAAGTCACCTTGGCTGCTGAGCAATCGCCCCACAGCAAGCAGTGATGCCGCTGAAGGAGCTGGCAAAAGTGAAGAAGAGCCGGCTGCAAATCATGGCAAGATTAATAATTATTGCTTATCCCTCATCACTGTGGCCTTACAGCCACATCCCATTTGCGCACAGTCTTCCTGACGTGAAGTTTGGGGAACCCAGGGCTAGAATCCAAATGCCCAGCATCACAAAGGAAGTCAGGTGGGCGGTCAGGTGAGTCTGAGCCTTCATAGGGCATCTCCCAGAAAGACAGAGAGAGCCAGGTTGGTGTAGTGCTTAAGAGTGTGGACTCTAATTTGGGAGAACTGGGTTTGAGTCCCCACTTTTCCACATGCAGCTGCTGCTGTGACCTTGGGTCAGTCACAAGTTATTTTAGAGCTGTTCTCTTCAGGGCAGTTCTGGAGAGAGCTCTCTTAGCACCACCTACCTCACAGGATATCTGTTGTGGGGAGGAGAAGGCAAAGGAGATTGTAAGCCACTCTGAGACTCCATCAGGTAGTGAAGGGCTGGGTATAAATCCAATCTCCTCCTCCTCCTCTAATGATCATGAGAAAGTAAACACTGGAAGGGAGGTTGAGAAAGACCATGGCGCTGCTGAAGTTGCACATGGCCTCACCAAATGGGCAGTGAAGGCACAGGACTACATGGCCGATGCTCAGTGGCAGAACGAAAGTGAAGGTGAAGTCAGCAATTGCCTGTGTGCTCCGTGACGTGTGAATCAGCAGTCACTGAGCTTGGCCGTCGAGTTCACAAACACAACCACCACATCGAACCAAAGCTTTTTATTCTGAGAGGGGAAGAAAAGAAAGACACTGAGTTAACGCTTGCTTTTATAAAGAGTGATTCTCATTTAAGCATCTATTCATTCGCTTCATTCATGGTCTGCCTTTATCACTGAGACTCAAGGAGGATGACACAGTTTAAGTGGATTCAGTCAATAGGATGAGAGATGTAATGAGCAATGTAATAGGACTAGGATTAGAGAAGTATGAAACAAAGCATAAATATTAAGATATGTTTAACACAATTTAAAGGTAAAGGTAAAGGTTTCCCTTGCTCGAAAGCCAGTCGAGTCCAACTCTCGGGTTGCGGTGCTCATCTCCGTTTCAAAGCCGAAGAGCCAGCACTGTCCGAAGACGTTTCCGTGGTCATGTGGCCTGCATGACTAAACACCAAGGCGCACGGAACGCTGTTCCCTTCCCACCGAAGTGGTACCTATTTATCTACTTGCAATTTCTTGCTTTCGAACTTCTAGATTGGCAGGAGCTGGAACTAGAGACGGGAGCTCACTCCGTCATGCGGCACACTCGGGTCTCGAACTGCCGAACGAACGACCTTCCACAGCCTGCAGTTCAGCGCCTTAACCACTTGAGCCACAATTTAGGCAGCCACAAAATGAATCGAAGCAAAAACAGCAGACAGAAAAATATATATCAGACAGAGCTAAACACCCTGACACAAAATAATATATGTCTTCATAAACCCACCTTGGGTTTGTTTTCTTGCTCATATTAGAGCAGGAGAGAATGACTGGGAAATAGATTTTCATATAAATTAAGAACTCAGTTTTCACACTACCCTCACTAGCTTACAACGTAATCGTTGTAGGTTGGATAATCTGCTTGCAGGAGATTGTAGCCATAATCCAACTTCAGACACGTTTGGTTGCATGAGGCTAATAGGTACCCTGCCTCCAAAAGGGGGAGTTGTTGCACTGTATTATGTCCAAGTCATTCGCAAATTATACAGAGGACACAATGAGCCCTGAGACTTGCAAGCCCATCCAGATGTACTTAAGCCGTGTGCAGATGTCTCCCCCTCCATGAAACAGGGCACCTGACTTCCTTGCAGCTTTTGTATACACACACAGGGGTCATTTCCTGCAGGAGCGCACAGGAGCGGAGCTCCGGCAGTAAAGAGCCCAGGGGGCGGGCACATGCAATAAGCCCCACCCCCTGCTCCCAGCAGCCCTCAGTCAGAGCAAGAAGCAGCCAGGTAAGTTGCAGAGCCAATAGGTCCAAAACAGTCCAGTGGCACCTTTAAGACCAAGTTTTATTCAGGTACAAGCTCTCCCTCCTCTGTGAGGACAGAACTGCACGCCCCCCCCAATAGCTAGCAGTCCAAAACAGTCCAGTGGAGCCTGAGCGGTGGGTGTTGCCTTCTGACACACTTCTGCTGATGTCAGGGGGTGTGGCATATGCAAAGGAGTTATGCTAATGAGTTATGCTAATGAGCTCCTGCACCTCTTTTTCTTCAAAAGGACCCCTGTACACGCACCAAAATAAGTGAGCAAAAGAAGGGAAAGTTCACTTGTGAACCGAAAAAGATGGGGGAGATGGCCGTTTAAGATTGCCAGTTTGAGCTGAGCAGCCAATGGGAGGGCTGGGGGGCATGGGCATAGTGTTGTCCCCGGAAGGGAGAGTGGGTAGCTCTAGGAATCACCAGAAACTCTATGATTGTACCTGGAAGTGACATATGATACCGGTACAGATTTTTTTCCTTTATTTTTCTCCTGCTGTGACTCAAAACTGTGGTGGGAGATTAAGAAGCCTCCTGCCATAAGAGGGGGGCCTGGCAGCCCTACGGAGAGTACAGAGCATGCTCTGCATGAGATCATGAAGGAATACATCAAAAGGTGGAGAATTGTGGGAATAAAGATCAGCTGTACTCATAAGTTGAGGGAGTCCAGCTCCACTGCAGCTTCGGGCTTAGTTTGCATCATACTCTGGCGTTCCTCCTCGGCGAAGGCGTTCTCAAATACAGTGAGGATGGAGCGTTTCAGGCTTTCCTTGAAATCGTGCACCATGAAGACGTACAGGATGGGGTTCAGGCAGCTGTTGAAGAAGGTCAGGCTAAGCATCAGGGGGGAACCAATGACGAGTACCAGATGCAGCCTGGGGTCCTCATGGCCTCGAATCTCCAGGAAGGAGAAAACATGAAAGGGGAACCAGCAGACGAAAAAGGCCACAATCACGGCAGTGATGACCCTGAAGGGTTTGCTCGACTGGGCCAGGCGGTCCCTCCTCAGCCTCAGAACAATCGCCCCATAGCAAATAACGATGACGAGAAAGGGGATCACAAAGGCAAAGATGAAGAGGGTGATACTCATGGCACGGTAGGCATCAGGGCTATAGCTGGTATGGCAGTGGATCACATCCCCATTCCGCTTGAGCTGCTTGATAAGGATGTTCGGCGAACTCAACACCAGGGCCAGAACCCAAACCCCGAAAGCCACAAAGGAGGCCCAGCGGGGGTTCCGGTGATTCTGAGCCCACACGGGGCGTAACACGGAAATGCAGCGGTCGATGCTGATGACCATGAGGAGGTAGACGCTGGTGTAGAGGTTGACGAATAACACGGTGTAGCTGAACTTGCACATGGCCTCCCCGAAGGGCCAGTGAAAGTCCCGAGCCAGGTAGGCAATGCTCAGAGGCAGCAACAAGATGAAGGTGAAGTCGGCAATGGCCAAGTTGAGGAACCAGATGGTGTTGACCGTCTTCTTCATACGGAAGCCGGCAATGAAAATGACCAGCCCGTTTCCGATGAGCCCCAATAAGAAGACAAGGCTGCGGATGACCAGGGAGAAGATCTTCAGCCTTTTCCACAAAGTTTGTTGGAAGATATCCTCGTCATGGAAGGCGGTGACGACACTGGAATTTAGGTGGGCAACCTCAAAAAGGGTAAGTTGAGTTGTGTTCTCCATGCCTTTGGGGGGAGACTATCCTTCACTCCTGCCTTCTGTCTTCTCCTAGATGGAAAGAGGAAAAGAAGAATTTAAGTGCTGTCTTCCGGGTCCAAACTATTGTCCATCTATTTCCACCAACCGTCTGTGGAGTTTCACAAGCAAAGACCCATAGAAGATGGTTTTTGCCCTGGAGTTTGAGCTCCAGCAGCTGTTCACCAGAAGGCTCCTACCTACAAATGAGAAGGCAGCATTTAGCCACTGCAGGTAATTGGTGGATGTCGAAAGTCCTCTTCTCCATGAATGGGTTTGTTTCTTTACTAAAGCTGTCTTAGCTCATGACCATAAGCAGAGGTCATTTCGGGGAGGATCGCGGGGGATCGCAGCTCCCCCGGGTGAGGTACGGGGGGGCGGGGCATGTGACGAAGCCCCGCCCCCTGCTTCCAGCCGCCCCACTTCCGGCCCTCATTCAGCCAGGAGGAGGCAGGAGAAGAGGGAGGGTAAGTTGCTTCCGCCCTGCCTCTCCCCACCCCTGCCTGCCTGGGGCCAGGGAGGGCCTTCACGGGGCTTCCTTGCACTCCCGCCGGCCTTGCAGGTCCACCGCCGGGCCCCTCATGCGGCTCGGCAGTGAAGCTGCAAGGCCGGCGGCGGCGGCTGAGACCGTTGGGGTCGGGGTGTGTGGCCTTATGACACACTTTCGGTGATGTCAGGGGGTGTGGCCTTATGACCCACTTCCGGTGATGTCAGGGGGTGTGGCATATGCTAATGAGTTATGCTAATGAGTTCCCCTAGCTCTTTTTCTACAAAACGACCCCTGACCATAAGCCCCACATCTCATGGCCGTGAGTGCCACGTGTTTTAGGGAGAGTTAAGAGCAGCATCAACCCAAGGCCGTGGCAGTAACTATCCATATGTAATACCCAGAATGAAATGCAAAATACTTAGAATGTAACATACCTTAACTGGATGGCCCAGGCTAGCCCAGTCTTGGATGCTAACAGGGTAGGCCCTGGCTAGAAAGCGAACGTGAGACCACAAAGGGAGTCTAGGGTTGCTATGCAGAGGAAGGCCATGGCAAAACACCTCTGCTTGTCTCTTGCCTTAAAAGCCCTGGGGGTTGCAATAAATCAGCTGGTACTCAATGGCAGTTTCCACCCCCAACATGTTAAGAAGACACATTGTAAAAAACCCCAAGAATAACACAACTAACCAGACATTTTAAGGTCCTTTCCGCATTAGGCCTTAAATCCTGGTTCAACCTTGTCCCTGAACTTACACTACACACTACACACAAGTTCACCCCTGTAATTATCTGGGGGTATTTTTTTTCCCCACATTACACTGAGGTCACCCTGGGTTTTCCACACAGTTGTCCCAGGATAAACAGATGCTGTTATATCTGGGATAGGGTTGCCAAGTCAATTTGGCTTTCCGGCAGGGGAGCCGTCTGGTGATGTGTGCGCGTGCGCACCGCCAGCACGTCACTAGAAGTGACGCGCAACGTCGATCATGTTGAGGGCGTGGCCCCGATCATCGGAGGGAAAACCATAGAGTTTCCCCTCCAACGATCGGGGCCACGCCTCCAACGTGATCAACGTGGTTGCGTCACCTCTGGTGCCGCAGCCACGCTGCGCTTCGGGGGGGGCGGAGTTCCCCCCGGGGCCCGATTCTGCGGCGGCAGAAATCGGGCCTCTGAAGCGGGGGTTTCCCCCCCCCCCGCCCCCACTTGGCAGCCCTCATCTGGGAATAAATGCAAGGGATTGTGTCGCGAGTTGAACTCTGATAAAACCAGGGATGAGATCCAAGTGCAGAAAGGACCCACATCAACCAAAAGGCCGACTTCTAGAAAATGGCAATAGCTCCATCACAGTGCAGTTAGTCTGCCTTTTAATTTTTTTTTTGACCACTTAGCCTAATATTTTCTTTCATCCAGGTCCAGTTTAATTAACTGAGCATGGTGTGAAGGAGCACTTTTATAAGAACCAACCATTGATGAATTTCCCTGGGGAAATCGTGAGTTCCGATATCATGAGGAGGGGATTTTTGTTCTCTCTTTCTCTAGACCCCTCATGGTTTTTATAAATCTTTAGCATGCCCCCGTTTTGATCACCCTTCCACAATACAGGCCTTCAGGGTAGACAAAAGGAAGGCTGTTGGGAGACCAGAGATGTATGGGGAGACCAGGTTTTCAAAATATAAGTCACCAAGAGGCAGGCAGAAGGCAATGAACTCTTTCTCCGCCTGCTACTTCTTTTTACCAGAGCTTCTTTTCCAAATGTAACTTCTCCCCATAGCCAGGATGAATTCTAGAGTGGAGGGGGAAAGGGAGGGAAAGTTCAACAGCCAACTTCGGCCTTCTGCTTTTTCACATAGGGTTGCCAGGTCCTCGTTGGGATGGCAACCAGTGTGTGTGTGGGGGATCCTGGGTCCTCGTTGGGATGAAATATGCATGGTGTGATGACATCACTTCTGGGTGATGTCATCACATCACCGACATCGGGGGTGACACTGTAGTTTTTGGGCAAAACTCTATGGTTTGTAGCTGATTTTACCATAGAGTTTTGCCCCAAAACTAGAGCTTCCCCCCAACCTCAGCGATGTAATGGTGTCGCTTCCAGGTGATGTCATCACATTGCCTTTCGGGCCATTTGGGGGGGCGGGATTTCCTCCTGATGGCCAGCTGGCCGGCGGTGAGGGAGCACCTCACAAAAGCGAGGGTTCCCCCACCCACAGCGGGGGGTGGGTGGGTCTGACAACCCTATTTCCACATGAAATTCTTTCCTCTCATGTGTGCTGGCAGGGGGCGGGGCGTCGGCACCGGTAATGGCAGACGCTGTCTGAGTGAGCTCAGTACCCTTCACAATCTCCCTCCCGACCCAGCAAACAGTACCTGAACCGATCAGCCCCCAGGTAATGGGAAAAACCAGTGGAAACCGAGGCAAAGGATCTGATCCAGAATCACAATCTTTCAAGGCTTATTTTAGCCAGAGCCAGGGGGAGAAAGAAGGTAGGAGTGACTGTGTCAATCTTAAAATGGCCACTGAGCGCGTTAGTACCCAGCCCCCACAGGCAGCCTTTACCAAACAGGAGCTGGCAGAAATGTTTAGTACATTCAAAGCCGAAATGCTCACAAACATCAACTCGATGCTCCAACCCCTTGCTGAGCAACTTGGCTACTTAAAAATCACAATGCAAAAAGTCTCCCAATCGGCTGACTCTGCACTAGAAGGGACTATTACCAACCAAGGGGACATTCAAAAACTACAAAGCAACGAAACCTGGGCTAAGGAAAGGATCTTCCTTCTAGAGCATAAAGCCCGTGAACGCTTCCTTAAATTTAGGGGTTTCCCTGAGCAAGCCGAGCAAACACAGGAACTCTCCTCATTCATAGCTAGCTGGCTGGCTGCAGCAATGCAATTGGAAGCGGGGGTTGCCCCTATGATTATCAAGGCCTTCCATCTGGGCCCTCCCTCCTCCGAAAGACGAAGGGGTCCCAGGCAGTGTTCCCTCTAAGCTGAGTTAGTGTGAGCTAGCTCACAGTTTTTAGCCTCCAGCTCACACATTTTTGTCTTGGCTCAGGAAGGATGGCTCCAGAGCAAACTGATTTATGCAGTAGCCCAATCGCTCGCTCACAACTTTAATGCCAGTGGCTCACAAAGTAGAATTTTGGCTCACAAGACTCCTCAGCTTAGAGGGAACATTGGTCCCAGGGACATTCTAGCAGAGTTTCTGGATCTACATACTAAAAATCACATTCTTAAGGAAGCTGAAACGAAGGGCAGATTTAAATATAATAGTGAAAACATACTGATCTTTCCAGACGTTCCCCCTGACGCCTTACAAATCCGCAGAGTACTTAAACCAATCACTCACAGATTAACAGAAGCAGGTCTCCGGTATAGATGGCTCCAAACAGGATATCTTCAAGTTAAATATCAGGGCAAGATATTCCAAGCAGACGATCTGGATTCTGGCTCTGATTTGTTAAAAGAAGTGGGTCTAGCTCCTGCAAGAGACACCCAACCCTCCACTACAAAAAAGACGGAGATTAGAATCGCCAGACACTCCTCACCGTTGGAGCAAAATTCCAATTAGATTAACAATGACTCCGTGACTACTGTTGTCTCTCCAGGACTTGCAATTTGCATCTCTCTTTTCAGTCTGTGCCTCTAAGGCAGCTCAAGCTCAAATGTTACAATCAACTGTTTGAATTTACTCGGTTCATTGCTTTGCAAAATGTTTTATTCAAGGTGGGGGGGAGGGGGGTGACTCACTCATGATTCCCCAAATTGATGGAAACAGGTTTTTCTTTTGTTTTTTGTTAATTTTCTCAGTTTGGATCCGCAAGAGGGAGCCTTTACAGCTCTGTGTGGTGGGATGCCACACTCACAAGGATCCCTGGATTGAGGCCTTTCGTTGGGGACTAACTGAAATGAGTAACTCAAAAAGGTTTCTCCCCATAAGCATTGAATTTGTACGATGGGAAAAGGGGGAGGGGGAAAAATGTCATGGCAGGAAACAATATGTTCCAATGTACCAATTGTTTATTTAAGTTAAGCGTACTTTTACTGCTCCAGTGGTCTGGCAATGCAAATCGCTATAGGATTAGGTCCTTTAAACATAATGCCATGCTGTTACAAATGTTTGCTTGTAAACTTGGCTACTCATACTTCTTGTTAGGTGTGATGTTATACTGCTGTTTCGTTTATGTCTCTGCTCAATTGGAATTTAAAATGCAGTTGGCTGGAATAATCTTCTCAAAAGTAATGCAGTATGGCAGCTGAACAAATTAAAATTTTAACTCTGAATTGCAGAGGGCGTAACAACAAAATCAAGGCCAGACGGATTGAGGCAGATCTTAAAAAACAAAAAGCAGATATAGTTTTGCTCCAAGAAACCTACATCAAGAAGGGCAATGTGGTCTTACCCTCTAAATGGTTCACCCACCAATTCAAAGCAGCTGGTTCCACCAAATCTAGAGGGGTGGCTATTCTCTTATCCAAATCACTAACATTTACTGTGGGGGCTGTGGCACCTATATTCATTGCTGGTGGGAGTGTCCCAAGGTCCAGGCCTTCTGGAGAGAAGTCAATGCCCAAATACTTTTAATTACAGGTTGCGCCCTCCAACTACAACCCTCCTTGTTCCTTTTGAATCATTGGAGCCATCCTGCCCCCCATGGGCTTATGAAAGAGTTGATAGAATTGTGTCTTGCGGCTGCTAGGAATGTTATTGCATTTCATTGGAAATCCAAGAAGATGCTGCTATTGAGTGACTGGTTCCTGAAATTGTGGGACTTCTTTTTACAGGACAAAGTTTCCACTAGCATCCTACGATCCGAAAAACAACCCGTTCCTGACAATCTTCAAGAAAAATGGATGCCCCTCTTGGAAGCCTCAGCAGCACATAAAATCGACACCTCCCTGTTTGCCCTGCATAAACACCAGGACTTGCTTTCCTATTTTTAACTGTTTTTTATATTTAATAAAAAATTTAAAAAGAAAAAAAAGAAAAAAAATCACTAAAATTTACTCATGAAGCGAGTGCAAGAGACAGTGCAGGCAGGTACATCTTTATAAGAGGGGAAATTAATAATCGAGATATGACCCTAGCTTCGATCTATGCGCTGAATAAAGGCCAATTAACCTTCATCAAGGAAACTCTGACTGAACTTTCCAACTTCCAAAGAGGCCCTGTCATTTTGGGTGGCGATCTGAACCATATAATGGATACAGGCCTAGACAATCCAATGTTCATCCTAAGAAATCAAACGTAATATCCAACCAAACTCTCATTAAATTAGTGGAAGCCCACGAGCTTAATGATATTTGGAGAACACATAATGGCACCTGTAGAGACTATACATATTTTTCCTCAGTCCACAAAGTGTATACTCGCTTGGATTACATTTTAATTTCAAGTGTATTAGTGCCCAAAGTAATCTCCTCTGAAATTGGAATTCAGAGATGGTCGGACCATGCTCCGGTTATGTGTACAATCAAAGACAACGAGACACAAAAAACAACACCATCCTGGCGTCTCAACAAATCTTTATTAATGAATGCTACAACAACTGATAAAATTAGAACTGAAATTCGGGAATTTTTTCAAATCAACCAACACTGCGGGGTTCCGATCGAAACGACATGGGTCGCCTCCAAAGCAGTGATGCAGGGCACCTGTATAGGATTGCAAGCTGCCAGCATTAAGAAAAGAAATCAAGAAAAAAGAAAGTTATGTAACAGCATCTCACAATTGGAATCCCTACACAAAAGAACCTGCACCCCCAAAACTTACTGTAAAATTTTACTTCTACACAAACAGCTAGAATCTCTTGACCTTGACCAACTGCACAAAAAGTCTCAAACTTGGGGAGGGGTGCCATCTCAAGTGACCCCCCCAGGTGAGCCTTAGTTAAAGGCTCCAAGCCAGGGGCGCTGGGGGGGGGGCGACCTCTTCGATGGCGTAATGCCAGAGAATTGAGGCGCTCCTTTTTGCCCCATTCAGTCCGTCCACTGCGAGGCTCAGTTTTACACTGAGCATAGCTGATGCCGACTGGGACAAGCAAAGAAGGTCAGCGAATTAATGAAGCTAAGCGGTGTCTAAGTATTGACCGGCAATGAATTGGAGAAAGAGCCAAGCAGAAAAGTTTTAAAAGTGAGTTCTCCCCCCCCAAAGGAAAGCGGCGTCGGGGAGAAATCCCAGACGTAAACAAACGAACTGTGTTATATATAAACGGAGGGGGGAGGAGAGGAGAGAAAAGTTAAAGTGTGAAAGAGACTTAGCTGCGTTTGCGAAGAAAGTGGGTGCTTTTTTGAAGAAGGGTGAAAGAGGTTCTTCTAGTGTAAACAAAGTCGAAAATGGCCAGCGCGTGAGGAAAACCAGCCAGAATAGCAGGGCGGGGCGGTCAAAGTCCGAGAATGGAAGAGACAAGTGACGTGTTCTCCATGCTATCGGAACTGCTCAAGCCAATAAACGAAAGACTCGATGGTATTAACCAACAGATGACCGCTTCAAACCAGAGTCTGGCAAAGCAACAGCAGCAGATTGCCGAGCTAACCAAGAAATCGATACAGACAGAAGAAAAACTTAAAGAGAATGTGCATGACACCAAGAAAGTTAAAAGGAAGATGGGTCTTTTGGAACAGAGGCAAGACTTTCAGGAAAGAAGATTGCTGAACTTGCAAAAGGAAAAAGCAAACAAGACACTCAGCTTTCAGGGGATTGCTGAATCACAAGGAGAAAACTTGAAAAAGATGATGGCAGAGCTCATCGCGTCGGCGGTGGGAGTGTCAGCGGCAGAAGCAGAATCAGAAATTGAGGTGATTTATCGATCATACTTGAAATATATAAAGCGGAATAACCTGCCAGGCGAAATCGTTGTCAAGTTTCTCCGAAGACAGACTAGGGAGCAACAGCGGCAAATCCCCTGAAGCTGGGAGCAACAGTCATCAGGGTCCTAAAGGACACTCGGTTTGAGGTTCGCCAGAAAAGGAAAGCGTACAAAGACTTGATTTCAATCCTGCAGATCAATCAAATTCCTTATTCTTGGATCTTTCCTGAAGGTGTCGTGTTTAAATACAGAGATAAAAGGGAGAAAATCAACTCGGTTTTAAAAGCTGAAGAATGGTTGAAACGGCATTTTGGATTGAAGGAAGAGGAGCAACAAGAAGGAGACGGCGGAGCAGGCTTTGCAGAAGACACGGACGAAGACCAAGGTGCAGCGGGAGGTGTCTCGGCCAGAGAGACGTATGATTTGTGACACAGAGGACCAAAGTAACTCTTTATAAAATAAAGACTCGCAAATGATGAAGAAGATGAAAGAGACTCGATGCACACTTGAGAAGCTGAACTGAATACTAACACGGACTGACTAATTTTTTAATTCATTGACTTAAACGAAAAGTTATAAGTTTGAATACTAACTGAATACTAACTGAATACTAACTGTTAAAGACCTTCCCTCTTGGGTTTTTAATCATAGTGTGGGTTTATTTTGCTGTCTCTTTATCCCGGGGTACTTTTTCCCTTCCCCTTTTCTTTTCTTTAGTCTGTAGGTGTAACAAAAACCAATAAAGCTACCCTGCCTTCAGGGGATTTTAAAAAAAAGTCTCAAACTTGGAACTGTCTTAGAGCTACTAAAGGTTCAAACATGCTGTGAGCTCCAGCCTGGAAACTTAAACACCAAAGGAATGAAAGACATATTTTTAAACTGCAAGGGAAAGATGGCCAACTCAAAACACTGAACAAGGACATCCTACGGGAAATGGAATCATTTTATTCCACTTTATATACTTCATCTAATCCCTCAGAACAGGATATCACCTCTTACCTTGCATCCAGAGTGAACATTCATACTCTCACGGAGCAGCATAGAGAATATTTAAACTCTGCAATAAACAAGTCGGAAATCCGATCGGCCATAAAACGCATGAAAAGATGGCGGCGGTCCGACGAAAGACGGAGCTGTAGTCAGCAGTGCTCCGGAAAATTATAGTTTTTGGAGTCTCTTAGGCGGATTTTAACGCCTCAACTGCTTCCACGAAGAGGGAGCAAGGCAAGGGGTGATTAGGTTGTACTTCGGGGGTCAGGCAAACCACCGGAGAGTTCAATCTCAACCCTGAAGCGAGAGACGCCAGAAGGCACGGCAGACGCCGAGCACAAGTGGGACCTGAAGCAACCAGAAGGAGTCATCGCGAAAACAGGAGATTCGGAAGCTAAGTATCTAGAGAAAACTGCCAGCTTTGCAGTGTGAAGGGGAAAGTGGGATAGAATGCTAGAATAAACGGATCACCCAGAAAGAAACTACAGAGAAAGGTGCTCCGGTTTAACGGCTGTAGAGCGTTAATAGGGAAACAAAAGGGGCACAATCAAATAGAGAAAAGGGGGGGAAAGGACAAAGTAGATATTGATACCTGTAGGGGGATAAGTGGAGAAATATTGCTTGAATTGAGGCTTGTGTTTTGTTTTTTCTTTCCGGAGGCTGCTGTGGAAGCGGAAAAGCCGGGGCGCTGTGCCTTTAACAGCGCCATTAAATGACGAGGCACATTGGAGGAAAGCGGCAGAGCAGCAGAGCAGCAGATCGAGGGGCGTGGTATCCGGAGGGGCGTAGTGACGGAGTGACGGAGTGACGGTGTAACGAATCAGCAGAGGGTGGAGAGCCTGTGTGTTGGAGTGTCAAGGAGGCGGAGTGACGGAGTGACGGAGACGGAGAGGAGACGGAGAGGCTGAGGAACGACGGAGCCGCGGAGTGCGGGGAAGCAGAGAGTCGGAGAAACGGAGAAACGGAGAGAGACAGGGAGAAGCTAGAGTGACCCGGAGAACAAATCGACGGAGCCGTGGAACTTGGAGGCGAAATAGACCAGAAAATAAATAATATATAAAGGACATAAGTGACTGATAAGATAAAGTTAAAGAAAAGATTATAGAGACTGAGAAAAATACAATAAAAAATACAATAAGGGGGTAGAGCAAGAGATTAAGGAGGATATTGACTTGAATATTGAATATTGATTTGATTTGAATTATCTGATTAACTGGATTAACTGGATCAACGGGATTAACTGGATTTGACTTGAATAACTGAGAATAGAAGAAGACTAGATAAATCGGTAAAAAGATTTGCAGGAAAATTATAGGAAAATTACAGGAAGATTGTAAAATATCCTAAAGTATTCTAGGGAAATACTGAACAGAAAGGAAGCTACAGTGAAAGAAAAGGGGGATAGATAAGTAGTGAAAATAAAGAGAAGGACAGATAGCGAAAGAAACAAAATGGCTTCAGGAAATAGGAAACCATCGCTAACCTCCCCAGGCAATATAGGGATGCACTTCACGAAAGCAAGCACCACAAACATATCACAACTGACTGCAAAAGATTGGGTAACATTAATGCAAGAGACAATGACAGAAATGATGAAAAAAGAAATTAATCCATTACACGATAAAATAGACACATTAACCGAACATGTTAAAGCAGAAACACAAGAAATTAAAAGACAGATACACGAAAATAGACAAGAAATTCAGAAAATCTCAAATAAAAGTTTTAAAACAGAAAAACAAGTCAATGATTTGGAATATGAAATGCAAGAAATGAAATTAAGAGCAGATAAAATGGAAGAATCTCTGATTAATGTAGAAATGGAGAAAGCAATGCTAATTGTAAGATGTCAAAACATCCCTGAAAAAATGGAAATGAATTTGAAAGAAGTGATAGCTGAAAATCTGGCGGAACAATTAGAAATTGGAACAAAGGAGGAAATGATACAAGAAATAGAGTCCACATATCGAAGAAATTCAGCATATACGCGTAGACACAAGATACCTAGAGAAACACACATCAAATTCTATAAAAGAGACACTAGAGAGAAAGTGCTCAAACTAGCAGAAGGGAAAAAAGTAACTATCCAGGGGAATGAAGTAAAATTTCTGAAGGAGATACCCTGGAGAGTCAGGGAAAAGAGACAGACATACAAAACACTAACCAGTCTACTGCATAGGCACGAAATTACATTCAGATGGTTGTTTCCTGAGGGAGTGCTATTTAATTATGCAGGAAGAAGACAAAAAATTGATTCCATTTTCAAAATAAATAATTTCCTAGAAACATACGGAGAAGAGCTAGGATGGCAAAGAGAAGAAAAGAGGGAGGAAGAAGAAGAAGAGGAGGTGGACGAGGAAGAAAGTGAGGAAAGTGAGGAAGAGATAGAACAGACAGAACAGATAGATCAATTAGAGACAGACACAGTGGTAGAACAAGGAAGTACACTAGACCAAAGTGGTAGAGTACCTAGTAAAGGGAAAAGAGCAGGAAAAGCCAAACCCGCAGCATCTCATATATTAACAAGGTTCAAATACAAGACAAGAGAGCAGCACGATAAGAACTGAAAAGTTCTAACTTTGACAACAAATAAACCTTGAATAAATTGTAAAATAAAAATCCAAAATGATATCAAAAAAACCTTTTAAAATAATTTCTTTGAACATAAACGGACTAAATGGGCCTCAAAAACGGAGAAGAACTTTCCATCAACTTAGTAAAATAGGTGCAGACGTGACTTGTATACAAGAGACACACATTAAAACTGGTGATGAGAAATACTTGAAGTGTAAAAAGCTAGGTAAAGAATTTGTAGCAGTAAATAATGTAAAGAAAAATGGGGTAGTAACCTATGTTAATGAGAAGCTCTCTCCAGAATTAATTTATGCAGCAGATGATGGAAGATGGATAGTGGTTAAAATCACAAGACAAGAGACAGAAACGTTAATAATTAATATATACGCGCCTAATCAGAACCAAGACCCCTTCTTTAAAACAATATATGAATTTATCAAAAACCAAAAAATAGACAATATATGCCTACTGGGAGATCTTAATGC
>NW_015177027.1:340643-353845 GCF_001447785.1 Gekko japonicus | reverse complement strand
TATGGAATGAAATTAAAGAAAAACATTATCAAAGGACACCGAGGTGGGTGTCGCCGCTAGAGGCTTTCATTATGCCAACATTGGTAGACCCTTGGGATAGGGAAAGTTATGACACCCTCTTGGAAAAGAATAATATGCTTAAATCCAGAGAGGCGTTGCTGTCCCAGAACAAAATAAAATTATCCTGGTGGGAAACACTTCAACTACAGTCCAGATATACCAAAGATCTAAAAATAGGGTTTGAAGATGGGAAATTGCAGTTAGACAAAATATGGGCATCAAACAATGATAAAATGATTCAAAAACTGTATAGATGGTTATTGGAGGACCGGGTTCAGGAAGGGGCTTCTAATACTATGAAAGCTTGGTGCAAAGACGTAGGGCATGAAATAAATACAGAGGATTGGATGAAAACCTGGAAGTCAATTAAATTGGTAAGAAGCACTAATTACAAAGAAAACATATACAAAGTATACCATAGATGGTACTGGTCGCCAGATAAAATAGCCAAGTGTAATCCAGCATTCCCTAAAAACTGTTGGAAATGTCATAATAATATCGGCACCTTCATTCATATGTGGTGGAGGTGTCCAAAGATACAAAATTTTTGGAAAATGATTCAAGACATAATCTGGAAGCTAATAAACATAAAAATCCAGCTAACTCCGGAAATAATGCTGTTAAATATGTTACCAGATGCCTACAGGCGGGAAGATAAATACATTATTGTCATAATCCTTACTACTGCAAGAATTTTACTAGCGAAATTTTCGAAACAGGACTATATCCCAAAGAAAGAAGATCTAGTGTGTAAATTATTAGAAATGGCAGAAATAGATAAACTAAGCTTAATACTTAAAGGGAAAGACGATAAACTGTTTGAAAAAAGATGGAAGTGTTTGTATGAATGGTTAGATCATGATGGATAAGACTCCGAGAGGATACTTTGTTTGTTATGTTACTTTCTTTTGTTTTTAATGAAAAATGAAAATAAACGATTAAAAAAAAAAAAAAGAAAATCAACAAAGCTCCCGGGCCAGACGGCTATACAATTGAATACTATAAAACCTTTTTGGAAGACCTGCTTCAACATATGGAGGTTCTCTTCAACAATATACTGAACTCGGGGTCTCTACCCCCTTCTTGGCACTCTGCTAACATCATTTTACTACCTAAACAAGGGAAAGACGCCTCGGATCCCAGATCCTATAGACCTATTTCCCTGTTGAACTTGGACTATAAAGTATTTGCCCAAATCCTGACAGAACGTCTTAAAAAAATAATTGGCCAGTACATACATCCGGATCAAGCTGGTTTTGTCCCAGGTAGGGACATCACTGATAATACTAGAAAAACACTGAACCTAATCCAACATGGCCACAAACAAAAATCCATCGACTCTCTCGTCCAATCACTGGACATCGAAAAAGCATTCGATACGGTTGAATTGCAATTCCTTAAAACAACCCTTCAACACATGCAATTTGGCCATACCTTTATAAAAGCCATCTCTGCGATTTACTCCCACCCAAAAGCGAAATTACTTATCAATGGTTTATCATCTAATCAAATTGAACTCCACCGAGGGACCCACCAAGGATGTCCATTATCGCCTATCCTTTTTGCCCTAGCGATGGAACCACTAGCCAACCACCTACGAAGTGACCCAACCTTTGCAGGATTCAAAGTCGGTCCCAAGGTCTTCAAAATGAGCCTCTTTGCTGACGACCTGGTCCTATATATTACTAAGCCATTATCATCCCTAAAAACAATTCATCAAATTATGACACAATTTGTTTCTATTTCTGGCCTCAAGATAAGCCAAACTAAATCAATACTCTATCCGATCAATCTATCAACTGACATGGTCAAGGAAATCAAATCTCAATACTCCTTCAACTGGCCGAAGAAAAGTTGGTCATACCTTGGAATCAAGATTCCCATCAACCTCTCTGAGCTGCAAAAACTCAACCACATGGCCATAGCAGAAGAAGCGTATAACCAAATGAGGAAGTGGAACATTAAACACATCTCATGGTCAGAAAGACTGTATACAATTAAATCATGTATACTTCCGAAATTCCTGTACATGTTTAGAGCTATCCTGATTTGTATCCAACAAGATCTATTCAAAAAATGGCAAAGCTCACTCAACCAATTCTTTTGGAACTACGCACACCCAAGAATCAAATTTGACACCCTACGCCATAAACAAAGAAGAGGCGGCATTGCCTTTCCCGACCTTCACATGTACTACTCTGCTATCGTTTTGTCTAATCTGGTAAGGCAGTACCATGATACAGGTTCACTGGATTGGGCGCATATAGAGGAAACCGAGCTATCATCTCGGTCTTTTAGAGAGACTTTGTTGTCTACCACTCTCAGTAAGGTCTGCAAGGTTATAAAAAACCCTTTCCTAAAAGCTACGCTATCAGTATGGGTGGCCTACCGCTACAAAGTATGCAACCCGAACTCCATTCTACACTCCTTTACGGGACAAGACTGGTTCCCCCCTGCGAAGAACAAGAGTGACTATCCACTATGGAGACAGGTGGATCTCACATGGTTTTATGACGTAATGTCCAAAGGAAAAATAACAACAAAATTTGATCTGGAATACAAAGCCAAGGTCAAACTCCCTTGGTTTGAATATCTCCAGCTACAGCATGCAATAAACTCTCCAACTATAAGTTCCAGCCTCAATCAACCTAACAATATTTGAAAAACTATTTGTTGAGGTTAAGAAACAAACGGGCCAAATTGCCACTGTCTACGCTATCCTACTGAACACAGGATCACCCACAAACAACAATTACCAAGGATCCTGGCATAGAGACCTAAAGCTAACCCTTACTGAGGAAAACTGGGATACTATTTGGAAGACCCACTCCAAACTATCCAGCTCATTGACCATTTGCGCAGCGGCCCAAAAGGTGCTCATGTGTTGGTATTTGACCCCGGTCAAACTTTCGTACTCAATGCCACAAGTATCACCCCTCTGCTGGAAGCAGTGCGGGCTCAAAGCAAACTTTTTTCACAAGTGGTGGGAATGCTCTATTATACAATCGTTTTGGTCACAAGTTTTACACCATATCCTAAAGATAACGGAGATCAACTTACCTTTTGACCCGACTTTGCTCCTCCTGGGTCTCTGGAGAAGTAACGAGCCACCTGCAAGAGAAAAAGAACTAATTAACATTTTGTTAACAGCAGCAAAATCCACAATAGCCAAATGTTGGAAACAAACTAATCCACCTACCTTAACTCTATGGCTCTCGACAGTCTGGGACTACTTTTTACTGGAAAAATGCACTATTTATTTTGACCTAACACGTTGTGAGAGAGAACTTCTTAGCCCTCTAGAAAAATGGTCTATATTCTTGGACAAATATAAACAAGGTGATTTACTGTCCGAACCATGATTTATACCTTGAATCCCTTTGGGGTTTTGAGTAGCTATACCGGCCGCTGGTAGTAGTTCAGCCTTCAAAAAGTTATTATGTAAATTCCATTTCTGTTTTGTATATGTTGGATCTCCTTTTGTTGATATGTACCGCATTATTTCCTGTCCTGTTTAATTCAATAAAAATACATTTAAAAAAAAGTGTGCTGGCAGAGATCAGTGTCTGAATGCAGGTTTGCACCATCTGCAGCTGTGGTGATTTGTCAAGCATAAGTAGGTGTTTCCATTGTCCATCAAATTCTGATGAACTCAGATTTGCATTCCTCCAAGGGCGCACAAGGCAGTAAATTGTCCCTGTGGTGACCCAGCACTGGGCAGCTGGAGATACAAAAGCAAGGCCTCTGAACTTGGAAGGGAAGCTGGGAGTTCTGATCATCTCAGTGGGTAATTCCTACACAGGTCAGGTGGTGGTGGTCATGGTTACCAGAGAGAGAAAGAAAAGCCTCTCCAGGTGTTGGAAAAACCTTGGAGGGCAGGGTGGAATAGGGCCTGCAGGACAGAGCAGGCCCATTCTGCCACAGAAGGAAAAAGAGAGGGTTGGTCATCGGGCACTCTCTCTGGAACGTCATGTGTCCCAGCATGACCCCCTAGCTCCAGAACTGTTGTCATAGATCAGTCTGTGCTCAGTGACAGCACAGATTCCACAGATTAAGAGTTAACTGCAGCTGGCCCTCAGCCAGCAATTGAACAACCAGCTACAGCTGGCTCTGAGCCAGGAGAAGAGCAACAAGAGATCAGGTTACTGACTGAGCAGAAGTCACAGCCTACAGCTGAAACTGAGCCAATACCTTGTAGCTCTGAATCAGTAAACAAGGCTTCAGAAGTCACTCCCAGCCCACCTTGCTCAGCCGCACCTCTGCAGCACTGACATTGTCAGAGGCAAGCTGAGTTGCAGGAAAGGAGGAGGAGTGCAAGACTCGTGGCCCATTGTCAGCTGTCAACTGACAAGATGGATGAATAGTTTCAGAATGACTGCCAAGGAATTGGCTGGGAGTGTAGCTTATTAAGGCTTGGCTACAAAGTCAGCCGGTTGGAACAGCAGTTTGTGGATGCAACAAGTACACTTTGCTATTGAGCCACCAACCTTGCGGTTACTGGACCTTTTGCAACCCTGAACCTTGGACTGGATCTGACAACTGGCTTTTCTGGAGACCGTGACTCTGGACTGGACTTGCTTTCTGGAACTCCTTGACCCTAGACTGGACTTTGGTAAACCTGGTCTCTGGAACCTCTGACTTTGGACAGGACTCTGATTACTCTCTCTCTCTCTCTCTCTCTGCCATCGTTGCCATAACACTTACTTTCTGGGAGGGCTGAGCCAGTACAACTGTGTTGCTTGCCAGGGGCAAAGATTAAAGATATTGTGGATCAGATGCTGAAACTGATAAAACTTACCCATTTGGGGTGGTCAATGTGGGAACCAACGATACTGCCATGAACACCATCACAAGTCTTAAGGCTGACTATGAAGCTCTTGGGGAAAAGCTGAAGGAAATGGGGACATGGGTGATATTCTTTTTGATTTTTCCTGTCTGAGGAAGAGGATTGCAATGTGAACAGAAGATAATGCCGATGAACCACTGGCTGCATTGGTGGTGTCAACAGGAGCGATTTGGATTCTGGGATTACTGACTAGGTTTTCTTGAAGACAGCCTACTAGCACATGATAGTAGGGAACGGTGGCGCAGGCAGTAAAACGCCTGCATTAGTAACATCGCTCGAGCAGCCACTATGGCTGTTCGAGTACCACCGTGGTCGAGGTGAGCTCTTGACCTTTATCCCAGCTCCCACCCACCCAGTGGTTCAAAAGCAATTAATTGCAAGTAGATAAATGGGTACCCACCCTTAGTAGGGTGGGGGGCACCCTGCCTAACGTGGTGGTTGTTGTCGTCGGCGAGACATCGGCTCCAGAAAGTCGGAGGTGGCGTGGCAAGACACTGTCGAGACGGCGGCGGCGGCAGCAAGCTACTACGACCGGCGGAGCGATCCCTGGTGGTCAGGAAAGAAACATCCAAGCGACTGCCGTCGAGACGGGCGCGCGATGACATCGAGCGCTGGCGCAGCGGAGCCGGAAGAACGTGGCTGGGGCCGGAAGAAGGCATGAGTCGCGCGCCCCGAAAAAGATCTGTCGCCGGAACGTCGAAATAGGAGCCCGCCGGAGACGATCGAAGTGCCGAGCCAAGAACAAACATACCAACCACCACAGGGGTGCCGGTAGGTAGTCCCACCCCTACAGACTCTGTGGCCCTAGTTAGGGAAAAAATTGTGTGACTAGAACCACTTGTAAGCCGCTCAGAGACCCCCTGAGAAAGAGGGTTCGAGTGGGATATAAAGTCTAAAGTTAAATAAAAAAAAAAGATAGACTTCCCTTATTAAGGTTGGGGAAGAATGTGTTAAGCAGGAACCTAGGGAGATTCATCAGAAGGACTTTAAACTAACACCACAATGGGAAGGAGACAACCAACATAGAGATGCCAATGAAGGAGAGCAAACATCAGATGCCCACCTGGGCAGGCTGGGTCAAATGTAGCCGAAGGCACAGGGCTTCAGGTGCCTATGTCCCGATGCCCAAAGTTTAGGCAATAAGAAGGAAGAGCTTGAACTTCTAAACAATCAGAGGAATATGATTTAGCAGACAATATAGAGACTTGGCGGGATGACTCCCATGACTAAAATGTAGTAGAGGACGGATATGAGTTGTTCAAGAAAAAAACAAAAGTGTTGAAGAAGAGGCGGAGTGGTGCTGTATGTGAGGAGAGGGTTTGCTTGTCCAGAAATACTGTAGGAGGCAGGTGACAGCGGTGGCGTAGGGAGCAAAAGCACCTGCTTTAATATCTAACAAACAACTTGTAAGCTGTTCGATACCCACCGCGGCCGGGGTGAGCACCTGTCCCTAGTCCCAGCTCCCGCCCACCCAGCGGTTCGAAAGTCATAACAACTTACGAGTAGATAAATGGGTACCTGCCTTAGAAGGCAGGGAGCCTCCTTCATTGGTAGGTGAGGTGGGAACCTCAGCAGCGACGGCTTGGCGAGCGGCGGCGGCAACAGCGGAGTGGCGTGAAATGGCGGCGATAGTCAAGGTGGCGAGTGGAAGAAAAAGGAGATGCGACATCTAGCGGCGAACCATCGGCAAAGGCAAAGGCGGAGCCCTGAAGATGTGAGGACACTCGGCGCAGGTGCGGCAGAGCCTGAGGGACGGAGCCAGTGCCGCACCGATGCGATCAGCATGACGAAGGGGCCCGCCAACTCCAAAAGATCTCCCGAGGAGCCTGAAGAGAGCAGAAGGAAGATGCCAACCCGAAGCCGAGAAGCCGAGATGAGGCAAGCTGGAGACATGTCAACTAAATCCCACCGGGTGCCGTTAGGTAGTCCCGCCCCTAATACGTTATGCCCATAGTTAGGGATGATACAAGCTATGTAAACCGCTCAGAGACCCATGGGAGGGGTTCGAGCGGGGTAGAAGTTGAAGGTAAATAAAATAAAATAAATAAAATAAACAATGGAAAGTATACAGGTGAGAATAAGTGAAGGACAAACAGTATTGTGGCACTGAGGTCTGATACAGACCACCTGACCAGGGTGAGGAGCTGGATGCTACAAGCAACGTGACCTCATAGTTACAGGAGACTTCAGCTTCCCTGACGTGTACTGGGAGACAAACTCTGCTCAGTGTCCAGAGCCATGCAACGTCCTGACTTGCCTAGCTGACAACTTCTTTTTGCAAAGGGTGGAGCAAGCTATGAGGGGCTCAGCAAGTGAGAGATGGGCTCTCCTAAATCACGAGCTCTTACAAGCTTAAGCCATCACTGTTCCAGCAAGACAGAAACATAGTAGGGGATCCAAGAAGCCAATGTGGATGAGCAGAGCTCTGTGACGAACTAAGGAAGCAGGGCCGACCCCAGCTTATTTTGCACCTTAGGCGGGGATCCCTTTTGGGCCCCCCCACCGGCACACCCATTAATTTTCAAAAATAAATGCATTTTAGGAAGAATGAAAAACACAAATAATCAATAAACTCCCAGAGTACCGGGCCAGGTGCAGTTTGGTACCCCTAAGGTCCGGCCTGCTCTAGGCAATCGCCTATTCCACCTAGTGAGTGAGCCGGCCCTGTAAGGAAGAAAAAGGAAATGTTCAAGAAATGGAGGGAAGGACATACAGCCAAAGAGTCTCTGCATGTTGCTAGGCACCGTAGGCCATCGGAGAGGCCAGATCTCAGAATTAGCTGAGGCTGGCCAAGAAGGCTCACCACAACAGGAAAAGCTCCTTCAGATATATGAAGAAGAAACACAAAGTAAGAAAGGTGATAGGTGCACCGCTGGGTGAAAATGAAGAAACTCTGGCAGAGGATGGAGAGTAAGGAGAAAGACCTGATGCCTATTTTGCCTCAGTTTTTCCCCCCCTGAATAAGAGAACAGATTAATCTAAACATGATAGTAAGCAAGGCACCTTGTCTGGGCTGCTGGTTGACATGGACAGAGGCCCATTCTGCATCTAGCATTGGCTCCGCTGTTTCACCAAACCCACGTTGGAACAGAAATTCCCCTCTACATTGCAGGCCACTTTCACTTTCTTTGACTGTCAGATTTTATGGAAGCGTCCACACTGCATGCCGCTTTCACTTCATCTGATCTCTCGGTTTCATGGTAGCCGTCTGCATAGATTTATGGCTGTTTTATGGCCCTTCAGGGGTGACTCTGCAGTCAGTAGGGCATTGGCTGTCAATATCTTCAAGGCTGGATTTTATTTTTTATTTGTCTCATTTATACCCCGCCTTTCCTGCAAAGCAGACTCAGGGCGGCTTCCACTCAACATAAATACCATTAAAACATCATACATTCATATAAAAAGCGGGGGCGCAGGGCTCTTTTTGTAGCAGGAACTCCTTTGCATATTAGGCCACACACCCCTAATGTAGCCAATCCTCCAAGAGCTTACAGACCTCTTCTTACAGGGGCTACTGTAAGCTCTTGGAGGATTGGCTACATTAGGGGTGTGTGGCCTAATATGCAAAGGAGTTCCTGCTACAAAAAGAGCCCTGCGACATATACAGATTCACAAAGTGCTGATAGCAATTAATTATCCAAGATGGCTCACTTTCAGAATAGATGTCAACTTCCCAGATGTTGTTCTGCTTGTGATTTCCTGCTGTGCCGGCTCGATGTCAAGACCAAGGGCCAGGACTCGATAGCAGTGGCGGCTCCCTAACTAAACGCCTGGTGGAAGAGCTCCGTCTTGCAGGCCCTGCGGAACTGTAACAGATCCTGCAGGGCCCTGATCTCCTCCGGGAGCTCATCCCACCAGGATGGGGCTGCCACTGAAAAGGCCCTGGCCCTGGTAGTAGCGAGCCTGGCCTCCTTGGGGCCAGGGATGGTCAGTCAATTTTGAGACCCCGACTGTAGTGCTCTCTGGGGTATATGTGGGGAAAGGCAATCCCGTAGGTATGTCGGACCCTGGCCATATAGGGCTTTAAAGGTAAGAACCAGCACCTTGAAGCGGATTCGGTATGCTATTGGCAGCCAGTGCAGCTCCCACCTGGGGAGACCCAGCAACAGCCTGGCTGCAGCGTTCTGCACTAGCTGAAGCTTCTGAATCTGCGACAAGGGCAGCCCCATGTAGAGAGCATTACAGTAGTCTAATCTCGAGGTGACCATCGCATGGATCACTGTTGCTAGGTCGGCACGGTCGAGGAAGGGAACCAACTGCCTGATCAGCTGAAGATGGTAAAAGGCCGACCTAGCAGTGGATGCTACCTGGGCCTCCATTGTTAAGGAGGCATCCAGGAGCACTCCCAGACTCCTAACCTCTGGTGCTGGCACCAGTGGTGCCCCACCAAAGGTCAGGAGTGGGATTCCTACTCACGAACCGCCATGACTCAGGCACAGGACCTCCGTCTTCGCCGGATTCAATTTCAGCCGGCTCAGTCTAAGCCACCCGCCCACAGCTTGCAAAGCCTGGTCCAGATCTTCCAGTCTGGAGTCCGACTGGCTGCCCAACATCAGATAGAGCTGGGTGTCATCAGCGTACTGGTGACACCCCAGCCCGTGCCTCCGGGCCATCTGGGCAAGCGGGTGCATATAGATGTTAAACAACATCAGGGACAGCACTGCCCCTTGAGGCACGCCGCACTCCAGTGGGTGTCTCCTGGACTGCTGTACCCCTAGTCCCCGACCCTGGAGAAAGGAAAGCCATTGCAGGGCAAGCCCCTGAATCCCTATGTCAGTGAGGCAGTGGGTCAGTAACTGATGGCAGACTGTGTCGAATGTGGCTGACAGATCTAACAGCAACAGTACCGCCGCCCTACCCCGATCCAGATGTCTCCGGAGGTCATCCATCAGAGCGACCAATGCCATCTCCATCCCATGTCCCGGGCAGAAGCTGGACTGGAAAGGATCTAATACGGAAGTGTCATCCATAAAGCCCTGCAACTGTACCACCACCACCCTCTCAATTAATTTGCCCAAATAGGGCAAATTGGAAACCCGACGGTAGTTGGCCAATTCGGACGGATCAAAAGATCATTTTTTCAGAAGAGGGTGGACCATCGCTTCCTTGAGTGCCCCGGGGAACTGCCCCTCAGAGAGGGACTATCTTTCTTTGTGAGCAAATGCAATCCAGTGAGCTCATGTTTGGGTCTGGATTTAATCTCATTCTAGCCGTGAACACCGTTGGCAAGTCTCCAGCTCTGTTATATCTTTGTTTGAAGATATAATTATGATTTATGATGGAAGGAATAAATTGGAATAAGGGGATGTTTATTTATTGGAATATAAGGTTAACTATGAGAGGATATGAATTGAAAGGTGGTGGAATGAAATGATTTGGTTTGGTAAAAATGTTTACTATATATTTTTGGTTTTGTGTTATCATGGGAGAGAAATATATAGGAAATAAGAAGTCTAATGGCTATTAATCTAAATGTAATGATTTGATATAAGTATGGTAAAGTGCTTATTTAGTAGTAAAATATTAAGGGAATTTTAGGAAGGGGAAGTAGCTAAGTAGAAATGGGGAAAAAACACTGATTATAATATAAGTTTAGGGAAAATGTAACTATAAATAATATGACAGGGTAGACAATTTTGACTTAAATTGTAAAGAGGTAAACAGTAAAAAATGGAAAGGATGAAGAGTTTTGTTGTGGGTACTAATGGGAAGATATCTATTATCCATTCCCAAGGGAACAAATGTGAGTTGAAAAAGAGTAACTTAAGGTTTATAGAAAGGAGAAAGATGGAATCTTAAAAGTTAATACTATTGGATGTGTGTATAGGAAAGTTTCACTTTTGGTGACTGTGTAAAAGGAAAAATTAATGAAGCTGTGTAGTAACGTTGCTTTGTAGAAATGATTTGAAGTATAAGGAATCTATTGCATCAGTATTAGTAATTGTCGATGAATATACATTATGTGAAAACCCAATAAAAAGTATATTAAAAAAAATCATTTTTTCAGAAGAGGGTGGACCATTGCTTCCTTGAGTGCCCCGGGGAACTGCCCCTCAGAGAGGGACTATCTTTCTTTGTGAGCAAATGCGATCCAGTGAGCTCATGTTTGGGTCTGGATCCAGTAAGCTCATTTTTGGGTCTGGATTTAATCTCATTCTAGCCGTGAACACCGTTGGCAAGTCTCCAGCTCTGTTAGCCAGCCGAGCAAACAGGAATAATAACAGGAAATGTAAAAATAAGATTGGTTCTTTTTATCACATGTGGTGGTTATGTGATGTTACAAAGAGGTACTGGAGATGGATTCATGAGATGATGGAAAAAATAATAAGAGCTAATATCCCGTTTACTCCAGAGATACTGTTATTGAATATACTTCTGAAAGACTTTGATAAAGCAGATAGGTATTTGATAGTTCATTTGTCAACAGCTGCAAGGATAGTATATGCCAAATATTGGAAAATAATGGAAATACCAACAAAAGAAGAGTACGTGAACAAAATGTTTGAAACGGCGGAAAATGATAAACTGACACTTGAGATGAGAGCCAGTACAGAATGGACTTTTCAAAAAACTTGGAAGAGATTCTACGATTGGTATAATGTAAATGCAACTGATAGATAAATGTAGTAATTTGAGAACACAGAAAAGATAAGCTTAGTAAAATAGATAATGAATTTAGAAATCTAATGAGCAGAAGAAATGATAAAGTCTCTTGTTATATGTTATATGTTGTGGGGGGTAGTTGAATAATAACAGGTTGCCTAAAAAAGACAGACAAAAAGGAGATGAATTTACAAGTGTCTTCTCCCACCCACACCAAAGACCTTGAGTTGAAGCCCTGGTTTCTTATTTATCAAGTGACAAAGGCATCGACCTCCTATTCATCCTGTTTTGGAGGATGATTTAAATCATGGTTAGGATTTAATCCTACCTCTCATATCCATGGTGTGTCTTCTATACACTTTAAGCCAGGCTGCCGATAGTGAAGGTAAGACTTGGAAGTCACCACCTTTGCCCAAAAAAATAAATCAGTTTTCTACATACACAGAGACAAAGTCCAGTGCCTGAATTGTGAGGGAAGAGATACCAAGGTGTGTGTGTGTCCCTCACAGGCCTTCAAAAGCCCACCTCTGTCCTGGAAGAATGACAGACTATTTATTTATTTATTCTGCCTAGAAGCAGTAATTTACCTCCTTGCTTGTTTGCAGTTCTCTGAAGTTTCAGTCTTAACTATAATCTTTGCAGCATTGACATTCAGTTTAGCCTCTGATCTTTGACCCCTCTCCAGTTTCTTCATAATCTTATAATGAAGTTTGAATCCAGCAGTACCTTTAAGACCAACAAAGTTTTATTCCGGGTATAAGCTTTCGTGTGCATGCAACACTTCTTCAGATCTGGCTTCCTGACCCCAAACTGGCGATCAGCATTTCCCTGGCCATGTAAGAAAGGGCCACAAGAACGAAGCACTGAAGCAACCCTGCCTGCCCTCCGTCTCACGATCTGCCTAAGTTCTGTTGCCAGAGGCGCTGCCTTTTACTCTTGGGTAGCCCCAATAGCAAGGGCACCCCACTTCTAACCTGACCCAGAGACCCACAAAACTCAGGCCAAGGAAGGCACTCTTGGTTCTGAAACACAGAGCTAGCCACAGCTCTTGAAAAAGGGGTCTCCATTTTCAGGTGACAGGCAACCTCAGAGCAAGCCTCCAGTCTTCCCCCTCCACCCAGCAGAGATTATGCTTATGGAATAACAATGAGTTCTAGCAGGTGAAGTATCTACATGTCTAAAGTCTATTTAATTCTTTGTCTGAATACTTGTCTTTTCTACTCTGTCCCTCAGGATACTGTGATAAACCAATCAAGCATTCAAATTATTAACGATCCTTCCTGACGCTAATCAGGGACTGTCTCCCACCTTTTGTTTACACTGACCAGGACCATTAGTGGTCAGATAATCCATTCAACTAGCCACCCAGCACCTGGCTTCTATTGTTATTGCCTCTCGGGAAGCTCATTGGTCACATCTAGGCCTTGCCCATCCTGATGTTACACACCCCTGGGACTCATCGTTGGTCCAGGAAATCTATTGTTCTCACCTAAGACCAGCCCCCAGGACTGGTCATTGGTCTGCATTGTTTTCCATAGGGCATATCCCAGCGTAAACATGGCCTCAGATGGTGTGTTTTCTGCCATAATCAAAATGGCAGTCCACCCCTAAGCCACAATCCATGGGCCTCTGCACATCTGGACCAGGTTGTATAACCCCTCTATAAACTATCAATCACCTCTGCTTCCTTAGT
>NW_015177027.1:326534-340012 GCF_001447785.1 Gekko japonicus | reverse complement strand
CTTACAATCTTCTTTCCCTTCCCCTCCCCACAACAGACACCCTGTGAGGTGGGTGGGGCTGAGAGAGCTCTTTCAAGGACTGCCCTTGAGAGAACAGCTCTGAGAGCACTTGTGACTGACCCAAGGTCACACCAGCAGCTGCACGTGAAGGAGTGGGGGAATCAAACCCAAATCACTACACCAAACTGACCGACAAAGTTTTATTCAAGGTATGAGCTTTTGTGCGCGCGCACACTTCCTCGGATGAAATGAAACAGAATTTACCAGTGCATAATATAAGGCAGAGGTTGAGCAGCAAATTATGTTTGAATACTGTTTGTATGTTTAGTAAATAAATCAGTATTTTAGCCACCCAGTTTCCGTGTCTATTCCTGGGTTCTTGGGAATTCTAACTCTGGTATACACAGGTCAGATCCTATAGATTAGCCAATTGCATGTTAATAATTATAATCCCCCATCTTTATTAAATAATAGAGCAATTTGGCTAACAGTTCACAGAATCGGCATTGCTGACAGGTAGCCGCTTAGCTTCTGTTTGAAAACCTCCAAAGAAGGAGGTCTGGAAGTTACTAATCAGGTCAGCCCTGGACTTCCTTGGTGGTCTCCCATCCAAGTCCTAATCCGGTCAGTACTTGGATGGGAGACCACCAAGGAAGTCCTGGGTTGCTGTGCAGAGGCAGGCAGTGGCAAACTACCTCTGAAAGTCTCTTGCCGTGGAAACCCCAAGAGGGGTTGCCATAAATCAGCTGCAACTTGACAGCACTTTCTACCACCACCAGATTCCTCTCGACTTATTCAGTAAGATGACATCAAGAGCATCAGAACAAAGTCGGAGTCCACTGGCACCTTTAAGAAGAAGAAGAAGAAGAGATTGGCTTTATACCCCGCCCTTCACTTGGAGTCTCAGAGCGGCTTACAATCTTCTTTCCCTTCCCCTCCCCACAACAGACACCCTGTGAGGTGGGTGGGGCTGAGAGAGCTCTTTCAAGGACTGCCCTTGAGAGAACAGCTCTGAGAGCACTTGTGACTGACCCAAGGTCACACCAGCAGCTGCACGTGAAGGAGTGGGGGAATCAAACCCAAATCACTACACCAAACTGACCGACAAAGTTTTATTCAAGGTATGAGCTTTTGTGCGCGCGCACACTTCCTCGGATGAAATGAAACAGAATTTACCAGTGCATAATATAAGGCAGAGGTTGAGCAGCAAATTAACATACAACACAGTGAAGATGTTTTAAGAGATGCAAACAGGAATAACAAGCTAAGTTTATAAGGTCACCAGTGTTTGGATTCAATATCTGGGGGAAACAGGGAAGCAATAGATGTGTCGGAATTGAAGAAAGATGTGTACATGTATCATTCCTAATTGTGGAGTGCTGAGACTAACTACCTGAGACCCTGCTGTTACGCTCCATCCGTCTCCTCTCAAACATGAAGGTTCACCTGGATCTACCAAAAGCATCGATTAGCTAAGCAACAATTAGTGACAAAGCAAATGAAAAAGCTGCCCAACACTTTCAGATCACTCACACATGGCAAAGAATGCTTGAGCACAGTGGTTTCAGACACAATAACGCCAATTCATGATGTTAAGGAAACTGTCTGGATTTGTAACAGTCAATGGCCTTCTCCGCTTCAGGGGACGGCTGATCAATTGGTTGTTTCACACTGGATTCCTCCTCACCGTGATTATATTTTGTAGACTAGAGGATGAAAATCCATCCATGTGACTGAGTAAATGGGGGGGGGGGAATCTTTGGATACTTAGGAAGGAAGATAAATCCAGGTAGGTAGCCATGTTGGTCTGAAGCAGTAGAAGAAATGTTGAGTCCAGTGGCACCTTTAAGACCAACAAAGGTTTATTCATGGCATGGCATGCATCCTATTTTGACATATTTATTGTCTCACTGTTTTTGCTCCCTTAATTAATTAATTCAAAATACCTGTTATCCTTATAACCTTAGCTTGTTATTTAGTTTTGTGTTTAAATATCTTAAAACTTCTTCACCATGTTACATGATAGTTTGCTGCTCAGATTGTCTGTAAGTTTGAACTGTTACCTTCCATTCCAATGTATTTGAAAAAGTGCGCATGCAATACCATGAATAAACCTTTGTTGGACTTAAAGGTGCCACTGGACTCAAAATTAGGAAGGGGGAGACACCTTTGAAGGGTATAAGAACCTTCTTTCTCTTGGTGTGATCCAAGCGAGGGTAGGTCACTCTCTGATGTTTAGCCCCATTCTGCTATTGGCAAGGGTCTGGGGTCACTCCTGTGTTAACGTCTTCCTCGGATACGAAGAAAACATTCACAAAACTTTTGTTGAACAGAGCAAGAAGGGACATCTTGAAGACTTGCTGGAATTTCTCCCCAACAAAAAGATAGAGAACGGGGGTGCAACAAATATTGAAACACACCCCAATTGCCCCAAAGATATATAGAACTCGTAATACTACTTCAGGCATACCTGGAAGCAAAAACAAAGCAAAGTAGAGGTGGTAGGGAAGCCAGCAGATGAAGAAGGAGGCCACGGCTACCACCAACACTTTGAAAGGCTTCCTGTTCTTTGTAAACCCTTTCTTCTTCATTTCCCATCCCATCCCACAGTAGCAACCCATGATAATGCAGAAGGGAACCAAGAAACCCAGCAGGAACTGGACCACAAAGAGAGCCAAGTGAACGTGATCCCTCAGGGCATCCATTCTGGGACCATCCCAGTCACTGGAGAAAGCATAATTGTTGAGACAATCGATTCTGCCATTCTCTAATACTCGCGTCTCCGTGAAAGCCAGGTAGGGAGCGGTCAGAGTGAGGGAAGTGAGCCACGCTCCTGCGATCACCCATCGTGCCCGGGAAACGGTGCGGTTATGCTGGGACCAGATAGGGTGGCGGATGAGGAGGTAGCGGTCCAGGCTGATGATGGTGAGGAGAAAGACTGAGGTGAACATCCCCAGTGAAGCGAGGGAGTTGATGACCTTGCACAGAATTGTGCCAAAGACCCAGTGGGAGTTGAGGAAGTGGTTGATAGCAAAGAAAAGTAGGACCAAGCAGGAGGTGAAGTAAATGAGAATCAGATGGAGGAACCAGAGGGTATTCACCGTTCTCTTCATCTTCACTCCTAGTATCCAAAGGAAGAGCCCGTTGATTGATATCCCCACAAGGAAGGATACTAAGATGAAGGTGGCAAGGACCAGGTTCGTGGGAGGTATGTCAGCTGGAGAGAGGCTGCCATTTGTTCTTGTGGCTGAGGCATTCCCCCAAAGGATAGACATGTTTCCTGAGGAAAGATGGAAAGGAGATTCAGGATGGGATGGAAAGAGAGAATAGAGGAGGGAAGAAGAGACAAGATGCAATTAGAGGCAGAGAATTTCTGGGTGGGTATGAAAGGAAACGTAAGATTTTAGTCATGTTTATGCTAATAAATAAAAAATAATTTTAATAAATAAAAAAGAGGGTGCACGAAAAATAAGCAGCATGCGTGTGAATCCAAATGATGTTACCTCAGATGATGTTACCTCAGATCTTTCAGCCATTCCCCAGTTGTACTTGTGACCCACAGCAAGGTGTGCTGTCTGCTTGGTATGCCCCACAATACCTCAAAGCGCTACAATTAGAGGCGGCACCCTATCGCTCCAAGCCGCCAGTCTGACCTCCGCCTGAGTAGACAATGCAGACCTTGATGGACCAAGAGTGTGATTCAGGACAAGGCAGCTTCACATGTCATGTTTCGTGTGATTCCAAGAGTCTGGTAATCAGAAATACGCTGCCTCTGGTCATGGAAGTTCCACTTGCAAAGTATTCATAGGATTGTCTTCCATAAATGTGTCTTATCTAAGTTGACTTGCTTGACACAGGCTAGTCCAATCTCATGACATCCCAGGAACCTTCGCCGTGAAAAACATCAGAGACCTGGAAAAAGGACGCCGTGCCGACCCAGCAACCAAGAAAGACCTAGAGGAGGCCGTGCCGACCCAGCCGCCAGTAAGAGAAGAGCGAGTAGACGCCGAGCTGAGCCAAGCAGCCAGAAGACCATCAAAAAGAGAACACACCACCAAGGGTGCTGGTAGGCAGTCCCACCCCCCAACACTAGAAGTGGCCCAAGCTAGGAGTCAGTTCTTAGAACGAAACACATGTGAACCGCCCAGAGACTCCCTCAGGGGTTAGGGCGGTATATCAAGTCTAAAGTTAAATAAATAAATAAAGGAGCTAAATAAGGTTGACCCTGCTACGTACTTGGATGGGAAAACATCAAGGAAGTTCAGGGTCTCTATACGGAGGCAGGCAATGGCAAACCAACTCTGTTCATCTCTTTCTTTGAAAACTCCAGTCAACTGTGATTTTACGGCACTTTGCCCTGTTCATGGTTTGCGAACCCGTCACAAAATTTTAAAAGCAGTTTGTAGAAGTTCATGGCAGTTCATGGACAGAGCCTCTTTTGAGCTAAAGGAGCTGTACAAGGCTGCCCCCCGCCACTCAGCTGGTTTTGCGGCTTTCTGCAAACCTAATTTAAAGGGACTGCAGTCCCTTTAATTGGGTGTGCTGGGGGCTGCAAACTACGAACTATTTCAGTTTGCCAGTGAACCTTCTGGTTCGCTTTGGCTCGTGGTTCTGAACCGAACTGAACTGCATTTCTGGTGTTGGTGCCCATCCCTACTTTCCACCTCCAAGCTAGCAGGGTCTGTTTCAACCTCTTCCCGCTCCATCATTTTCTGGTTTTCTTTGCCCCCTTTTCTAGTCACAAAGAGGAGAAGAAATTGCACAGCAGCTGACATTTGCATGCCACAACACAGTTGGGGATCCAGACCTTTACAGTCTGACTTTAACTTCTCCATTCTAGCGATGAAAGCCCATCTGAGAGATGAGCTCAAAGACAGCTGTACATCTTGCCATTCATAGCCCTTTGCTAGAAGACTTCACACAGCCCAAAACACTGAAGTCCCCATCTCACCTTTCGAGGTCATGAACAGTGTCTGGGTCAGTTGAGTCCCAAATATTTCTTCTTCTCTCTGGTTTCTCAGAATATGCCCCACTCAGCTGGTAGATTCAAACTACTTGCTTAGAAATGGTTCTCCTCTCAATTTTCAGATGTCTGAATCAAAAGTAATAAGAGGGGGGAGACTACACCAACCACACTGACTCTTCCTAAAAATACATCTTCTGCAAATACCACACCACTTCCTGTTTCCACTCTCAGTTCCTCAGACGTTTTATGAGGAATATGATTTCCAAGAACAAGGTGGCAACTTTTCGTTTCCTTTGGGTGAGACACAACAGGTGACTTAGCGGTGCCTTTGCTTTACTTCCAAATATGCAGGCAGATCTTAGGGGGAGGTAAATTAGGGCTGCCAACTCCAGCTTGGGGAAATTCATGGAGATTTGGAGGCAGCACCTTGTGGATGCTGAAGTCTGAGGGGTGGAGGGAGACCCAGTGGGGATGTGACTCCATAGGATCCACCATGTGATCTAAGGTGAATTTTGGTTGTCAGGTCCCCCTTGGCCACCGGCAGGGAATGGGGGGGCGTGTAGAGTTCTAAGGGAACTCCTGGAGATTTGGGGATGGACCTCCAAAGGAAGTTTAGAAAACGAGTAAAGGGACAAAAGTCAAAAACATCCATAGGTACAGAGAAAAGTACACATGGTTCCCCCCCCAAACCCCCCCCAAACATATAAACACCTTGTAGGGGCCCAAGTAAAGCCTCATAAAATAACCAAAGTGGACAAATGCACGAACGGAACCACATATGACCTGACACGATTCGGCCCACAAGAACCTTCTTCAGAGGCCAAATAGTACAGAATACCACACGCAACAAAGCCCCTGTTACACTCATAAGGCAGTAAACAATGGATACAGAACCAAAAGTGGAATGTTCCAATCTGGAATTGAATGGCAGACAAACACATTTTTGTTTGTGGGGCCACAAATGTATCTGGCCTTGTGTCAGAAGCAGTTACATACACTGGAGATAGTAATAGTGCCAATATGTGCCTTCCAGTTTAGGTCCTAAGAGTACATGTAAAATCGCCTTATCAGGGCCAATATAACATCAATATGTAACAGATTAGGAGATGAAACCTGGAGAGGAAAGGTACTTCAGTGGGGTACAATGCCATTGATTCCACCCTCCAAAACACCCATTTTCTCCAGGGGAACTGATCTCCATAGTCTGGAGATGACCTGAACGTCCAGGAGATCCCCAGGTCCCACCTGGAGGCTGGCATCTCTAAGGGGAATTGACCCAGTGCATGTTGGGCATATCTTGTATTTTGGCCTAGAGACTGGAGTTTGACTGTGAAGGTAACCCTGCTCTGCTTTTCGGGTTCATGATCCATGTTTGGGAACTTGTGTGAATAGCAAACATCAGGCCACGCAGTGTGCAATTTTCCTGGTTCTCTCCCCACTGCCACCACCACCACCCTTTGTAACTTTCCAGTCGGCTGGTAAGGAAGCAAATTGAGCGAACGGGTTTTTGTTGCAAAGAAGATCAGAAATGGTGGCAAAGCGTCCTTGAAAGGTCAGATAGACAGCACGGGTGACCCAAAGTGACCAAATATGAGCAACTTTATGCTCAGAAGACCTCATTGCCCACACTTTAAAACTGCCCCCCGTCACGGTTGCCAGCTCCAGACTGAGACATTCCTGAACATTCGGGGGAGGAGCCTCGGGAGCATGGTGTTCGGGGAAAGGTGGGACTTCAGTGGAGTCTTATTGCCGTGGTCTGCCCTCCAAAGCTGCCATTTTCTCAAGGAGAATGGATCTCCATCACCTCCGCTTGGAAACGGGCAACTCTCATCTTGGGGTGACCACACACTGCTGCAGCAGGCAGCTTATTCCCAGCTTGTTCAGAGGGAGAGAGTTTTCCGCAGTGTCACATTTCCCCCTGCCTGCTGTTCCATTCATCTGTGGATTTCCCTCATTTCCCCAGATGATTTCTCCCTCCTGGGCACAAAAACGCAGTTTGCTTCCCCTTGTGGCGCAGCATGGGAACTCCTGGAAACAGAGTATTCGGATGCCATGCACCAAGAGGGGAGAAACTGCATTTTTGCACCTCCCAGGTGCAAAAACACAGTTTCCCCCCTCTTCTGGCGCAGCATGGGAATCCCTGGAAACAGAATATTCGGATGCCATGCACCAAGAGGGGAGAACCTGTATTGTAGCACCTGGGAGGGAGAAATCATCTGCAGAAACCAGGGAAATCCACAGATGAATAGAAGAGCAGGCAGGGGGAAACTTGACACTGCGGAAAAATCCAAGTGGGAGAGCAGCTGCTTCAGGCCCTCTCATTTACTGAACTCTAGCTGAATTTTCAAGTCACCGCACCATCCCAAAGACAGCAGTACTTTCCCCCATTCTGCATTACATTACCTCCCTTTGGTGGTCAGCCTGGATTCAGCCTGCAGTTGGCCCGGGTTATTTGGATGCTGTTTTGCCGTGGGCTTAAATGGCCTCAACTCGATCACTGAGAAAATCCGGACTGACAGGCAAATGTGGAAGGACCACAGGTGACCTGCTGGAATGCTACCAAAAATACCACCACCACCCTGACATAACAATAGGGTCTCTGTCAGAATCCACTACTTAATCAACTGAGTACACGCTTCTGGAAAAGGTTTTACTTTATTGATAAGCCATAGATGCATTGACAGGAACACTGTTGAGAATGACGAAGCGGACATGCGCATAATAAGGTATAGGGTATTCATATGTCCCCCCCCCACTTTATTGACCAATTAAGCACCTTCGCGCGCACGGGTTAATGAGGAGCCGTCTAACGGTAGAAAGCTGACACACATTTGGGAAAAGGGAAAGTTCTCATGAACTATAGAGGTAACAGTTCTCCACCAGCCCATCTTCAAGGTTACTGATAAGCAAGCACCGAGGAAGGAATGTGAGGCAATTAGATAGACAGTGAAACCCCATTCCCCCCTATGCCAGCAGAGCTGACAGTCTCTGGCTGATTAGAAACTGAAAGAGTAATCCTACCCAACTCTCCTGATTGCTGCAATCTGGCAGGTACTGAACGGATCACCACCACATTTTCAAAAAAGAAATACTTCTGGCACCTGCGGTTATTTAGTTGCCAGAAGGAGACCTTCTCCTTGCAGAGGGGGAAAAGAATTCTGCTGGAGACTCCATATCTGAGAAAATTCAAAAGAAACCTCCACAGCGGGGCTCCTTTTGCAAATTAGACATCAACCAGACAAATGTTTCCAAGAGTTGGCAGTGGAGCTGGTTTTGACTGCTGTAACACATCTCTGTTTTGTCCTGTTCTGCTGTGCGCTCTCATCAGACAGGTTTTAAAGGTTTCCGAAGCACTGCGAAAAACCTGCCAGAGCAGACACTACAGCAATGCAAGAATTGATAACAGCATTTCGATCTTCTGAAAACCTACCTGGACCCAGCCAAAACTGCCAGAGGCTCTTTCTGCACTCTCCTTTTAATCCATGTTCACCACGGTGACCTCCAAGCAATTCTGCACTAAAATCAAATTTAACCTTCTTTTTGATCCAGTGTTTCCCCCCATTCTGCACTGAAATCAATTTCAACCTTTTTATTCTGGGTTTCCCCCCCATTCTGCATCACTTTACCTCACTTCAGCTGTAAGCCCGTTTTCAGCCTGCAGTTGGCCCGGGTTATTTGGATGCTGTTTTGCAGTGGACTTAAATTGCCTCGACTCGAACACTGGGTGGCAGGGAAATGCAGAAAGGACCAGAGAGAGTCTCTTTGTGCTGCAAATCCTCAAATCCCTTCTGGAGACTCCGTGGTGAGCTTTGCACGACCTTTGTTTACTTTTCCCAGGTTCAAAACGGCCATAACATCTGACGGCAAGTATCTCGAACAGTCAGCTATTCTGATTCCGAAAGTGGGCACAAGAATGAGTGAAGGAAACAGATTGCAACAAAGAAACAAAAGATCATCCCAGCTCCACCCCCAAGTTGCCAAATCGCAGCACTGAAACAAACAATGCGGGGAAATGACAGGCGGCAACATCCTACTACTTGGGCACTCACGAGACTACTGCAAGGGAAGTGTAGTGCAGTGGTCAGAGCGCAAACTGCTACACAGCACTAACTTTCAAGTAATGGAAAGGTTCCAGGACAGACTAATATAAAACGATGCAGGGATACTGCACCCTAAACTAAATTCTGAGGGAAGTGCCAGCGTCTGAAAGACAGAGGGTGAAAACAAATCAACCAGCATCATAATGCCCGTGTATAAATCTATGGTGCAGCCTCATATGGAATACTGTGTACACTTCTGGTCACTGCACCTCAAAAAAAGATATTATAGCACTGGAAAAAGAACAGAAAAGGGCAACTAAAATGATCAAGTGGATGGGATGCCTTCCCTAGGAATAAAGGCTGAAGAGGTTAGGCCTCTAGCTCGGAGAAATGAAGACTGAAGGGTGACATGATAAGAGTTTTACAAAATTATGCATGGGATCAAGAAGGTAGTGAAACAAGTACTTTTCTCCCTTTCTCACAATACAAGAACTTGCGGGCACTCAATGAAATTAAGGAGCAGTAGGCTTAGAACCGATAAAAGGAAGTACTTCTTCACCCAAAGAGTAATTAACATGTGGAATTCACTGCCGCAGGAGGTGGTGGTAGCTACAGGCACAGACAGCTTCAAGAGGGGATTGGATAGACATATGGAGCAGATGTCCGTCAGTGGCTATTAGCCACAAGGTATGGATGGTACACTCTGTTTGGTGTAGTGGTTAGGAGTGTGGACTCTAATCTGGGAGAACCAGGTTTGATTCCCCGTGCCTCCACACGCAGCTGCTGGTGTGACCTTGGATCAGTCACAAATTCTTTCAGAGCTGTTTTCTCAGGAGGAACTCTTTTTCTCCTCATCCTTCTCTTCATGAGCCAGAGCCCTCTTGGCCATGCTTTTATTCCATGCTGCTTTGTAGTTTCCTTTACTAATGGCACCCAGGCTCTCATTTAAAAATGTAAGAAGGACCCTGATCGATCTGATGACGGTTCCATCTAATCCAGCATCCTGATTCCAACCAGGTTTCTATGGGCTCCACATGCCAGGCTACCCTCCATTGGTATTCAGAGGTACGCTGCCACCAGACATCAATCATGCAGCCCTAAGCAGATTTACACCCTTGTAAGACCACTGAAGTTAATAGGCTAAATGCTATTCAGATTCCCAAATAAGACTACAATTCCGTTTAGTGATCATCAGCAAGAGCTGTTGATAGACCTCCATTATTATTATTTTAACCAACTAAGCGAGTGGCCATTGCCACATCTTGGGGCAGCCAGTTCCAGAAGAATTGTTCAAAGAAGTATTTTCCTGTATCTGTGCATAAACACCAGTGATTTTCACTAGAAAAGAGCAAGAGTCCAGTAGCATCTTAAAGGCTGCGTTCATACACACTAAATAATCCACTTTCAATCCACTTTCAATGCACTTTCCAACTGGAGTTTTACTGTGTGAACTGGCAAAATCCTGTTCAAAAGTGCATTGAAAGTGGATTATTTAGTGTGTGTGATCACAGCCAAAGACTAACAAAATATGTGGCAGTGGATGAGCTTTCGGGAGTCACTGCTCACCTCTTCAGATACAGCTAGAATGGGTGTCCATCAGTCCTATATACTGGAAAGTGGAGTGATTTCAGATGCCGAATGCCATTAGCAGGCGAATGACTATAGCAGGTGAATAACAACAGCAGGCGTAATTGGATTAGGTGAGATATGCAGAGGGGGAAATAGGCAGCATATAGTGGTGTACCGTAAATTTCACTGTACATCCCTGTGTTCTAGTACATCTTCCTTTAGTTTGACTTCCATTTGAGGAGGAAAGGTTGGTGGTGAGAAAAGAAGCAGGGTTGCCTCCAGATTTCAGAAGAGGATGAGATCCACCAGGTTAGAGCAGGAACTTCTGAGAACTTGGATGGCATTCTAAAACAATCTGGGGTTGTAAATGGGATAGCTTATCTTCACAAACAGCATGGGGGGTTGTGAAAGGAAGTTGCGTAAACCATACCCAACGTGTGCCCAGCAAAGAACATATCTGAATCTGGGTCCCTCAAGTCTTTTCTGCGACCCTGAGCTATTAGCAAGAACCGTCCTCTGTCAACAAGCATGGCCTGCTCTTACTCAAGGGCCTGTTTTTACAGCAGGTCTCCTGCCCTTGCCAAAGACAGGGAAACCTCATCCAGAATAAGGAAGTTGTGGTCTCTTCTGAGCCCACATTGTCGGATGGTTTCTCAGCTGTTGTCAGGTTCCCAGTCAACTCACTCTCCACACAGGCTTTCTTGGGTAAAAGCTTATTAAAGAGATTTGAGATGCTGCAAGGGTGACCTCTTTGTCTGGTCTGGGGAACAAAAGCGGGAACCCAGTGTATAACTAAAACCCACATTCCATACATACGTCACACATTCATAAGTATAAACAATTCTATGAACCTAGACAGTTACATAGGTTCAACTAGCCATTCAAAGTCTTATCATCTTTAAGGACACTCTCATGCGAAAGTTCCTTGAGGTGCTGCTTGGGAAAAAGGTTACCAGCGTTGCCTCCCTAAACTACAGACATTCACACAGTCTCTCCCTCTCTTCCCCTCCCTCCAGGTTCAAGGCTGAGCGATCAGCGGACGGCTGAATACATCTGCTCTAGCCAGGAAGCAAGTTGGGAGGGAGAAGGGGGGTGTGGGGTACAGAAGACAGGTTGCTAATACCACAGGTACAGAGAACATAGTAGAAGGCGAGCCCGAGTCTGACAGCTGTTCTTAAAGGATGTATGAAGTCTTATGTATGGATCAGGGGAGCACATTCTGATATGGAGTTTCTGCTTAGAGGAGATATCTGGGAGACTTAAAGGTTTGGAACAAGCCTTTCTAGAGGTAGACGTGAGCTGTGATATTGGAGGGATAGGAATATTTCTGGTGACGTCATGGTAAATGTGCAACAAGTTGACTTATGGCAAGCCCTCTTAGGGCTTTCAAGGCAAGAGACTCTCAGAGGTGGTTTGCCATTGCCTGCCTCTGCGTAGCAACCCTGGACTCCCTTGGTGGTCTCCAGGGGATCTTTTGGGGCCGAAGCATGCCGGAGCACCGCTCCAGGAGCCCAGGAGCTGGCAAAATGGCGGCGGCAGCAAACCCCGCCTCCAGCTCCCCGCGCTGTGGCCCGTCACCGCCTTCCTAGGGCCCGTGCCAGAGCACTGCCCCAGGGAGGCCCAAAGGAGGCCCAAAGAGGCCTGTTGTTGCCTTTTCGGGCCCCGCGCCGGAGCGCTGAGGCCCAAGGAGGCCCGTTGCCATGTTGCTGGGGCCCGTGCCAAAGCGCTGCAGCCCCAAGGAGGCCTGAGGAGGCCCATCACCACCTTCCCGGGGCCCGCGCCTTCCCGGGGAGTGGCTTGTTGCCGCCTTTCTGGGGCCCGTGCCAGAGCGCTGTGTTAGCAGAATTGCTCTCAAAGAGAAACAATCGGTACAGCTATTTGTATTGGGATTCTTCCGTCTATGTTTTACGGAGGATGGCACTGCTTCCGAGGTTCCCAATGAGAGGCTGAGGCAGGCTTCCTTAATAATAATAGTAGTTTACTGACACACTTCACTCAATAATACACAACATTCACAGACACACAAGACTAAGAAGTTAAGTGTTAGATCGCGCTAACAAAGGACTCGTAGAGTGATTCAGCAAGTGATTCAGCTTTATTAAGAATTAACGAACAAGCACTAACTCAGTAAGAAACCAGAACAGAAAACAGTGGGAGCTTATGCTCCTTTTAAACATAACCGGGCTAATGTAGCCACGCCTATTTACAAATAACAACCAATGAGATTGCTAGAATAAAGACCAATGGGAGTCTTTCCCTCCTAGGGAATGGTATCGTTCTGATTGGTCGCTGTTACGAAGCGACCAATAGGAAGTTCGTTCAGAGGAGCCCTGGTCTGGCTCGAAGCTTAACATGGGAGTCCTATGAGGTGATTCATGTAATCATTTCAATACATTACAATTCCTCCCCCCTAAGTTAAGCCATCATCCCAATTGTTTTATTATTTACAAACATGCAATCAACCTTTGTAGGGGTGATACAACCTGGTCCAGATGTGCAGAGGTCCATGGATTGTGGCCTAAACTCAGAGAGTTTAGGGGTGGCCCGCCATGTTGGGTTATGGCAGAGAACACACGGGCTGAGGCCATGTTCATGCTGGGATATACCCTAAGGAAGACAATGCAGACCAATGCCTGCTTCTGGGGGCTGGTCTCAGGTGAGAACAATAGCTTTCCTGGACCCATGATGAGTCCCAGGGGTGTGTGGCATTAGGATGGGCAAGGCCTAGATGTGATCAATGAGCATCCAGAGGGGCAGGGTCTGGATTTAACAATAGAAGCCAGGTGCTGGGTGGCTAGTTAAGTGGATAATCTGACCACTAATGGCCCTGGCCAGGGTAAACAAAAGGTGGGAGATGCCCCTTATTAGCGTCAGGAAGGATCGTTAATAATTTGAATGTTTAA
>NW_015177027.1:309310-326054 GCF_001447785.1 Gekko japonicus | reverse complement strand
GCTGCTGCCCCAGGAAGGCTCAAGGAGGCCTGTCACTGCCTTTCTGGGGCCCGTGCTGGAGCGCTGCTGCCCCAGGAAGGCTCAAGGAGGCCTGTCACTGCCTTTCTGGGGCCCGTGCTGGAGCGCTGTGGCCCCATGGAGGCCTGAGGAGGCTCGTTGTGCTTTGCCAGGGCCCGCATCGGAGCGCTGCGGCCCTGAGGAGGCTGGAGGAGGCCCGTTGCTACCTCCCCGGGCCAGCGCCAGAGCACTGTGGCCTGGGGGAGACCAGAAGACGCTCCCCGTAACCTCCCTGGGCCAGCACCGGAGTGGGGTAAGTGAGGGATCTGCGGGGGTGGCGGCGGCGGAGGCTTGATTGGGGGAGTCTTTCACTCTTTCTTTTCCTCTTTCCTTCCTTCTTTCCTTCTCTTTCTTTCACTCTTTCTTTTCCTCTTTCCTTCCTTCTTTCCTTCTCTTTCTTTCACTCTTTCTTTTCCTCTTTCCTTCCTTCTTTCCTTCTCTTTCTTTCACTCTTTCTTTTCCTCTTTCCTTCCTTCTTTCCTTCTCTTTCTTTCACTCTTTCTTTCCTTCGTTCCTTCTCTCTACCCCCCCCTCTTTCCTTCTGTTAGATACGAGAGTCGAGGCACCAGGTGAACAGTGATAACAGCTTTATTGAACAATGTCAGAAGAACCAGAACGAGACAAACAACAGAGCAACAGGCTCCTTTTTAAACAGTCCGGGCTTGGCAAGCCACGCCCACATGTCAGATAACAGCCAATCATATTTAGTACATGAAGACCACTCAGTTTGCTTCCCTCCAGAACTTCCCTGGTTCTGATAGGTCGGTTTACAATACCTTGCATCAGACTCAAGCTCAATACATACATACATTCCATTCCATACATAACAATCCTCCCCACTAAGATGAGACAACCCTTGAGCAGACGTAGTCTTTTAAGTAAGCAGGACGCTGCTTAACATGTTGGGATCGTCTTACTCTTTCTGTTGGTGGGGTAGGAAGAAGAGCTTTGAGCTCCCTGTTAGTGGGTTCAGCCTGATCCCTAATGGGACTGAGAGTCCATGGCCTGAGTCCATAGTTGTGGCTCTCCTCGCCCTTGACTATGCCTGGGGATTCCATTGCTTGGAAGTCCTCAGCCTGTTCGGAGTCTGGAGACTCTACCTGACTGTCCGAGTCAGGTATGTCAGTCACCTGTGGAAGGGAATCAGGGACTGAGTCAGCCCACCATTTGCTCAACTGGTCAACATGGTGCTTCATAATATGACCATCAGTAATACATACAATATAATGGCGGGATCCCAAAACATGAGTTACAATTGCAGGTAACCATTTGTGCCCACTTCCATAGTTTCTGGCATACACATTTTCACCTTCGACAAAAACCCTGGGTTGGTCTGTGGACTCACTGTGCGGTGGCCAGGTTGTGGTCAAGTCTGGGTGCATACGATCTAACAGTGTAGTCAGACGCCGACCCATAAGCATTTCGGCCGGGCTCCACCCTATCACGGAGTGTGGCATGACGTGCTGGTGCAGGAGGAACGACGCCCCCTTCTGGCTCCAGTTCCCCTGCACCAGGCGGCTGAGTGCTTCCTTTGTGGTCCGCACCATTCTTTCGGCCTGCCCGTTGGTTGCCGGGTGGAATGGTGCGGATGTGCTGTGCTGAATTAAGTTTGCCGCCAAGAAGTCCTTGAATTCTGTGGCGGTAAAACAGGTCCCGTTATCGGACACAAGAGTGTCTGGCAACCCGTGTGTGGCGAAAATGCGGTGCAGCGTATTGATCACCGTCAGCGCAGTCATTTTTGAAGTAGGAACTACTTCAAGCCATTTGGAATAGGCATCAACAATAATTAGAAATATTTGTCCCTGAAACGGACCCTGAAGCTTGGTCAGTTCCTCGAGGGTCATTACCTCAAAAGCCGGTGCAGGGTCAGAGTCCAGGTCTGGTAGGGGACAGCGGCTGAGGGCGTCAGCATGCCCCATGTTCTTGCCAGGCCGGTGTTCCAGGACATAGTCATACACTGAAAGAACACTGTCCAGCGCAACATCCTGGCTGACGGTACGTTGGGAGTTTGCCAGTCAGGCGCGAAAATCCCAAGGAGTGGCTTGTGGTCCATGGCCATCACAAAAGGCCTCCCATAAAGAAAGTTGTGAAATTTCTTCACACCAGCCACAAGCACCAAGCCCTCCTTATCTATCTGAACTGTGTTAGTTCAAGCCCCGTGCTGGTGTGAGCAGCCAGCCTGTTGTCCCCAGCTCATCGTCCACCCAGCGATTCGAAAGCTTCGACGAGTAGATAAAATGGGAACCACTCCTTAGAGAGGGTTGGCACGCCAATCTCCCTTGTGAGAGAGTGTTAGCTGATGGTCAAACGTCCTGGTCAAGGCTTGGAAGGCGAAACGGCTTCTCGGCTACGAAAGAATCCCTGCAATGCAGGAGGAGAAGGAGGAGGAGGAGGAGATTGGATTTATATCCCGCCCTTCACTTGGAGTCTCAGAGCAGCTTAAAAACTCCTTTCCCTCCCCTCCCCTCCCCACAACAAACACCCTGTGAGGTGGGTGGGGCTGAGAGAACTCTGACACAAACTGCTCTTTTTCAAGAACAGCTGTGCCAGAGCTTGTGACTGACCCAAGGTCACATCAGCAGGTGCAAGTGGAGGAGTGGTGAATCAAACCCGGTTCTCCCAGGCAGCCAGGCGGTGGCAGTGTGTTCCGGCCAGGCGGTGGCAGTGTGGCGATTGACATACGGGTCCTGAAGCCTGGCCGACAAGCAGCCGTGCGGGAAACGACGGAGCCAAGCTAGAAGACGTCTACACCGGGCAGTGACGGCGCGTGCAATTAAAATGAATATATATACAGGGGTCTTGTTGTAGAAAAAGAGCTGCCAGAGCTCATTAGCATAACTCATTAGCATAACTTATTTGCATATGCCACGCCCCCTGACATCACCGGAAGTGACAGAAGGCCACACCCCCTGACATCACTGGAAGTGTGTCAGAAGGCCCGGCTACTTACCCTCCTGCTTCATCCTCATTCCCAAACGGAATGAGGATCGAAGCAGAGGGCGGGGTAAAGAAGGGGGCGGGGCTTCACCACGTGACCGCCCCACCCCCTAGAGGTTCTCTTCCGGAGCTCCGTACCTGAGAGCCCCCCCCCGACTAGAGCCCTGACTCTGCTGCTCCCTCTTGTCCTCACAGCCACAATTACGTCCGTGGGTCTGTCACGCTCTACATCATCAACTTGCACTATATATATGTATATATGTTGTCTTCCCTATCCCCTACAAACATTGTTAGTCCCTTGTCTATATTGAGTAACTGTACATCGCTTTGAGCCCCATCTTTATTAAATAATAGAGCAATTTGGCTAACAGTTCACAGAATCAGCATTGCTGACAGATGGCCATTTAGCTTCTGTGTGAAAACCTCCAAAGAAGGAGGTCTGGAAGTTACTAATCAGGTCAGCCCTGGACTTCCTTGGTGGTTTCCCATCCAAGTCCTAATCCGGTCAGTACTTGGATGGGAGACCACCAAGGAAGTCCTGGGTGGCTTCATATTGGCAGGCAATGGCAGGCCACCTCTGAGCATCTCCTGCCTTGGAAACCCAAGAGGGGATGCCATAAGTCAGCTGCGACATGACAGCACTTTCTACCACCACCAGATCCCTCTCGACTTATACAGTCAGATGACATCAAGAGCATCAGAACAAAGTCGAAGTCCAGTGGCACCTTTAAGACCAACAAAGTTTTATTCAAGGTATGAGTTTTCGTGTGCATGCACACTTCCTCAGATACAATGAAATGGAATTTACCAGTCCATACATAACCAACCTAGCAGTTCGAAAGCAAGAAATTGCAAGTAGATAAATAGGTACCACTTCGGTGGGAAGGGAACAGCGTCCCGTGCGCCTCGGTGTTTAGTCATGCTGTCCGCATGACCACGGAAATGTCTTCAGACAGCGCTGGCTCTTCGACTTTGAAATGGAGATGAGCACCGCAACCCTAGAGTCGGATTCGACTGGCTTTCGAGCAAGGGAAACCTTTACCTTTATCTTACATATAAGGCAGAGGTTGAGCAGCAAATTAACATACAACACAGTGAAGATGTTTTAAGAGATGCAAACAGGAATAACAAGCTAAGTTTATAAGGTCCCCATTGTTTGGATTTAATTCCGGGGGGGGGGGGCAGTGAAGCGATAAATGTGTCAGAACTGGAGATAGATGTGTAAATGTATCATTCTTAATTGTGGAGTGCTAAGAGTAATTAATTACCTGAGACGCTGTTGTTACGCTCCATCTGTCTCCTCTCAAACATGAAGGTTCACCTGGATCTACCAAAAGCATCGATTGGCTAAGCAACAATTAGTTTTTTTTTAATAAACTCTCCTCAAAAGGAGAGAATTTTATTGCTTTAAATTTTCAGAAAAGAGGGAGGGTATATAGAGGGAGTAAGAAAAGTGTCGAGTGATGAGTAAATTAGTATATTAATCTTTTATGAGTATTACTACAGTCCATAGCTTCCACCGTGAGTGGTCGATTTTTCCATTTGCAACATTAGTAATTTATTTTCTTGCATTTCTTGCTTCTTTTCCATTTTATTGACCTTCTTCTTGATTTTCTGTGTATCTTCTGTTGATACCAGACATTTCTTTGCAATCGCCTCCCTTTTCTTGGCTGTATCCGTTAACTGTGTCTGCTGACTGCTGAGAACACTTTCCATGTTCACTAAAGTTTGGCTGATTTTCTGCATCTGATCCAGCAGAGGGCAAAGCATCTCACTCTTTTGATGATTGACAGCCGTGCCGGAAAGGCGGGAGCTGGGACCGGAAGTTACTATCAGCTTCTTCGCTTGCTTTTCCTTCTCCTTGTCCTTTCTCAGCCCCAACATCTTGGCTGTTTGTTTACTTTTATAAAGTCTGTGCCGCACTGCTTGGGAAACAATCCCTTTTCTTCGCTTTAACAGATTCCCCAAAAGGTAACTTTACTTCTTTAAATTTTCACTCCCCCCACTCCATTTACAGTCCCGGTCAAATCAGGGGGGGCTTTCCACCCCCCCACCCATGCGCTCTTTCGATAGGGGGGGAATGCGCTTGTATCTTTTCCCGCGCTTTCAATCGACAACTCACAGTTTGCAGCCATTCACTTTCACTTTTAAACGTTTTTTGCTTCATCACTCTGCAAAGTCCGGTGGCGTTGCTAGTCCCCATGCGGGGCACTGCCGCGGCGGGGCCTCTGGGGCATGGGGCGAGCCTCAATTTCCAACCAATGGGCCGGTAAAGAGGCACTTCCCCGGTGCGCCCCCTGGTTCGGAGCCTTTGCCTAAGGCTCCTTAGGGTCTCCGCTTGTGTGGATCCCCCCTCGGCCGTGTGTGGGTGAATCGACTCCGGGAGCATCCTGAGAGTGCGACCGCTATTCGCGCCGCCAAAACCAGAAGTCCGGCTAAGTAACAATTAGTGACAAAGCAAATGAAAAAGCTGCCCAACACTTTCAGATCACTCACACATGGCAAAGAATGCTTGAGCACAGTGGTTTCAGACACAATAACGCCAATTCATGATGTTAAGGAAACTGTCTGGATTTGTAGCAGTCAATGGCCCTCTCCGCTTCAGGGGATGGCTGATCAATTGGTTGTTTCACACCGGATTTCTCCTCACTGTGATTGTATTTTGTAGACTAGAGCCTGAAAATCCATCCATGTGACTTCTCTGAGTAGAAATCTTTGCATACTTAGGAAGGAAGATAAATCCAGGCAGGTAGCCATGTTGGTCTGAAGCAGTAGAAGAAATGTTGAGTCCAGTGGCACCTTTAAGACCAACAAAGGTTTATTCATGGCATGGCATGCATCCTATTTTGACATATTTATTGCCTCACTGTTTTTGCTCCCTTAATTAAATCAAAATACCTGGTATCCTTATAACCTTAGCTTGTTATTTAGTTTTGTGTTTAAATATCTTAAAACATCTTCACCATGTTACATGCTAATTTGCTGTTCAGATTATCTATAAGTTTGAACTGTTACCTTCCGTTCCAATGTATTTGAAAAAGTGTGCATGCAATACCACGAATAAACCTTTGTTGGCCTTAAAGGTGCCACTGGACTCAAAATTAGGAAGGGGGAGACACCTTTGAAGGGTATAAGAACCTTCTTTCTCTTGGTGTGATCCAAGCGAGGGTAGGTCACTCTCTGATGTTTAGCCCCATTCTGCTATTGGCACGGGTCTGGGGTCACTCCTGTGTTATCGTCTTCCTCGGATACGAAGAAAACATTCGCAAAACTTTTGTTGAACAGAACTACAAGGGACATCTTGAAGACTTGCTGGAATTTCTCCCCAACAAAAAGATAGAGAACGGGGGTGAAACAAATATTGAAACACACCCCAATTGCCCCAAAGATATACAGAACTCGTAATACTACTTCAGGCATGCCTGGAAGCAAAAGCAAAGCAAAGTAGAGGTGGTAGGGAAGCCAGCAGATGAAGAAGGAGGCCACGGCAACCACCAAGACTCTGAAAGGCTTCCTGTTCTTTGTCAACCCTTTCTTCTTCATTTCCCATCCCATCCCACAGTAGCAACCCATGATAATGCAGAAGGGAACCAAGAAACCCAGCAGGAACTGAACCACAAAGAGAGCCAAGTGAACGTGATCCCTCAGGGCATCCATTCCATGACCATCCCAGTCATTGGAGAGAGCATAATTGTAGAGACAATCGATTCTGCCATTCTCTACTACTCGCGGCTCCCTGAAAGCCAGGTAGGGAGCGGTCAGAGTGAGGGAAGTGAGCCACGCTCCTGCAGTCACCCATCGTGCCCGGGAAACGGTGCGGTTATGCTGGGACCAGATAGGGTGGCGGATGAGGAGGTAGCGGTCCAGGCTGATGATGGTGAGGAGAAATACTGAGGTGAATATCCCCAGTGAAGCGAGGGAGTTGATGACCTTGCACAGAATTCTGCCAAAGACCCAGTGGGAGTTGAGGAAGTGGGTGATAGCAAAGAAAAGTAGGACCAAGCAGGCGCTGAAGTAAATGAAAATCAGATGGAGGAACCAGAGGGTATTCACTGTTCTCTTCATCTTCACTCCTAGTATCCAAAGGAAGAGCCCGTTGATCGATGTCCCCACCAGGAAGGATACTAAGATGAAGGTGGCAAGGGCCAGGTTTGTGGGAGTTATGTCGGTTGTAGAGAGGCTGCCATTCGTTCTTGTGGCTGAGGCATTCCCCCAAAGGATAGACATGTTTCCTGAGGAAAGATGGAAAGGAGATTCAGGATGCGATGGAAAGAGAGAATAGAGGAGGGAAGAAGAGACGAGACGCAATTAGAGGCAGAGAATTTCTGGGTGGGTGTGAAAGGAAACGTAAGATTTCAGTCATGTTTATGCACTGTGCACCATGCTAATAAATAAAGAAAGAGGGTGCATGAAAAATAAGCAGCATGCATGTGAATCCAAATGATGTTACCTCAGATGTTAGTTATATCTTTCAGCTGTTCCCCAGTTGTACTTGTGACCAACAGCAGGGTGTGCTGTCTGCTTGGTATGCCCCACAATACCTCAAAGCGCTACAATTAGAGGCGGCACCATATCGCTCCAAGCCACCAGTCTGACCACCAGTCTGACCACCACCAGACCTTGATGGACCAAGAGTGTGATTCAGGACAAGGCAGCTTCACATGTCATGTTTCGTGTGATTCCAAGAGTCTGGTAATCAGAAATACGCTGCCTCTGGTCATGGAAGTTCCACTTGCAAAGTATTCATAGGATTGTCTTCCATAAATGTGTCTTATCTAAGTTGACTTGCTTGACACAGGCTAGCCCAATCTCATGACATCCCAGGAGCTAAGTAAGGTTGACCCTGCTACGTACTTGGATGGGAGAACATCAAGGAAGTTCAGGGTCCCTATACGGAGGCAGGCAATGGCAAACCACCTCTGTTCATCTCTTTCTTTGAAAACTCCAGTCAGCTGTGATTTGACGGCACTTTCCACTAGGGATGGGCACAAACTGAACCGGGAAGCAAACCTGTAGTGAACTTTGCCCTGTTCATGGTTTGCGAACCCGTCACAAAATTTTTAAAGCAGTTTGTAGAAGTTCATGGATAGAGCCTCTTTTGAGCTAAAGGAACCGTACAAGGCTGCCCCCTGCCACTCAGCTGGTTTTGCGGCTTTCTGCAAACCTCATTTAAAGGGACTGCAGTCACTTTAATGGGGTTTGCTGGGGGCTGCAAACTACAAACTATTTCAGTTCGCCAGTGAACCTTCTGGTTCGCTTTGGCTCGTGGTTCTGAACCGAACTGAACTGCATTTCTGCTGTTGGTGCCCCTCCCTACTTTCCACCACCAAGCTAGCAGGGTCTGTTTCAACCTCTTCCCTCTCCATCATTTTCTGGTTCTCTCTGCCCCCTTTTCTAGTCACAAAGAGGAAAAGAAATTGCACAGCAGCTGACATTTGCATGCCACAACACAGTTGGGGATCCAGACCTTTACGGTCTGACTTTAACTTCTCCATTCTAGCGATGAAAGCCCATCTGAGAGATGAGCTCACAAGACAGCTGTACATCTGGCCATTCATAGCCCTTTGCTAGAAGACTTCACTCAGCCCAAAACCTTGAGGTCCCAACACCCACCCTTCTCTGTCTCACCTTTCGAGGTCATGACCAGTGTCTGGGTCAGTCGAGTCCCAAGTACTTCTTCTCCTCTCCTCCGGTCTCTCAGAATATGCCCCACTCAACTGGCAGATTCAAACTACCTGCTTAGAAATGGTCCCCCTCTCGATTTTCAGATGTCTGAATCAAAGGTAATAAGAGGGGGAAGACTACGCCAACCACGCTGACTCTTTCTAAAAATGGCTCTTCTGCAAATGCCACACCAGTTCCTTTTTCTTAGATGTTTTAAGAACCTCTTCACTTTCACAGGAAATCATCATTTCCCAGAACAAGGAGGCAACTTTTAGTTTCCTTTGGGTGAGACAGAACAGGTGACTTAACGGTGCCTTTGCTTTACTGCCAAATATGCAGGCAGATCTTAGGGGGAGGTAAATTAGGGCTGCCAACTCCAGCTTGGGGAAATTCATGGAGATTTGGAGGCAATTTTACTTGTGGATGCTGAAGTCTGAGGGGTGGAGGGAGCCCCAGAGGGGATATGACTCCATAGAATCCACCATGTGATCTAAGGCGAATTTTGGTTGCCAGGTCCCCTTTGGCCACCGGCAGGGAATGGGGGGGAGGGCATGTAGAGTTCTAAGGGAACTCCTGGAGATTTGGGGATGGACCTCCAGAGGATGTTTAGAAAACTAGTAAAGGGACAAAAGTCAAAAAACATCCACAGGCATAGTGAAAAGTACACATGGTTCCCCCCCACCCCCCCAAAAAACCATATAAAAGCCTTGTAGGGACCCAAGTAAAGCCTCATAAAATAACCAAAGTGGACAAATGCACAAATGGAACCACATATGACCTGACACGATTCGGCCCACAAGATCCTTCGTCAGAGGCCAAATAGTACACGCAACAAAGCCCTTGTTACACTCATAAGGCAGTAACCAATTGATACAGAACCAAAAGTGGGATGTTCCAATCTGTAATTGAATGGGAGACAAACACATTTTTGTTTGTGGGGCCACAAATGTATCTGGCCTTGTGTCAGAAGCAGTTACATACACTGGAGATAGTAATAGTGCCAATATGTGCCTTCCAGTTTAGGTCCTAAGAGTACATGTAAAATCGCCTTATCAGGGCCAATGTGACATCACTATGTAACAGATTAGGGGGTGGAGCCTGGAGAGGAAAGGGACTTCAGTGGGGTACAATGCCACAGAGTCCGCCCTCCAAAGCATCCATTTTCTCCAGGTGAGCTGATCTCTGTAGTCTGGAGCTGTAATTCCAGGGGATCCCCAGGTCCCACCTGGAGGCTGGCATCTCTAAGGGGAATTGACCCAGCGCATGTTGGGCGTATCTTGTATTTTGGCCTAGAGACTGGAGTTTGACTGTGAAGGTAACCCTGCTCTGCTTTTCGGGTTCATGATCCATGGTTGGGAACTTGTGTGAATAGCAAACATCAGGCCTCGCAGTGTGCAATTTTCCTGGTTCTCTCCCCACTGCCACCACCACCACCCTTTGTAACTTTCCAGTCCGCTGGTAAGGAAGCAAACTGAGCGAACGGGTTTATGTTGCAAAGAAGATCAGAAATGGTGGCAAAGCGTCCTTGAAAGGTCAGCTGACCAGCACGGGTGACCCAAAGTGGCCAAATATGAGCAACTGCATGCTCAGAAGACCTCATTGCCCACACTTTAAAACTGCCCCCCATCACAGTTGCCAGCTCCAGACTGAGACATTCCTGGAGATTTGGGGGTGGAGCCTCAGGAGCATGGAGTTCGGGGAAGGGAGGGACTTCGGTGGAGTCCTTTTGCTGTGGTTTGCCCTCCAACGCTGCCATTTTCTCAAGAAGAATGGATCTCCATCACCTCCACTCGGAAACGGGCAACTCTCATCTTGGGGTGACCACATACTGCTGCAGCGGGCAGCTTATTCCCAGCTTGTTCAGAGTGGGGGAGTTTTCCGCAGTGTCAAATTTCTCCCTGCCTGCTCTTCTATTCATCTGTGGATTTCCCTCATTTCCCCAGATGATTTCTTCCTCCCAGGCGCAAAAACGCAGTTTCCCCCCTCTTCCGGCGCAGCATGGGAATCCCTGGAAACAGAATATTCGGATGTCATGCACCAAGAGGGGAGAACCTGTATTGTAGCACCTGGGAGGGAGAAATCACCTGCAGAAATCTGGGAAATCCGTGGATGAATAGAAGAGCAGGCAGGGTAAAACTCGACACTGCGGAAAACGTCACAGTGAGAGAGCAGCTGCTTCAGTCCCTCCATGGCTGAATCCCATTTATCGAGCTCTCGCTGAATTTTCGGGTCGCCACTCCCACCCAAAGATAGCAGTACTTGCAGAAGGGAGGGCTTCTCTGGAGGAGAAGGAGCACTGAAGACTTACACGTTTTTGTAATGTCTTCTTTCTTTACAAATATACAGGTGGAAGCAAAGCAGATCCACTGTCTCACCTCAGATCCCAGATCTGGGGAGCAATGTTCCCTCTAAGCTGCGGAGTCTTGTGAGCAAAAATTCTACTTTGTGAGCTACTGGCATTAAAGTTGTGAGCGAGCGATTCGTTTGCTCTGGAGCCATCCGTGCTGAGCTAAGACAAAAATCTGTGAGCTGGAAGCTGAAAAACTATGAGCTGACTCACACTAACTCAGCTTAGAGGGAACACTGCTGGGGAGGGAGATCTTGCGCCCCCCCAGGGGACTCATCTTCCAGACCCACTTTTTAAAATGGAGACTCAAAGCAGATCACAAAGCTCAAAAGCAAACCATATATAAAGATTTTTTAAAATGATTACAAACATTTAAAAGGACACCACCGCCCTTTGTGTCTTCCAGCGCAGTCTCTTCCAGATGTAACACTAGCCTCGTTCACATGTGACAAGGAATGCACTTATATCCTGCCGGTACACTCGTACATCTGTTTGCATGAAAGAGTCAGTGTGTGTTCACTTGACAAATGAAACCGGGGCCCGGCACCTGGATGAATGTGAGGCTTGAATCACAGGTTCAGCTGTACATACATTGAACGTAGCATGAGAATTATTCAATAAACATACAAAGAAAAACCAGGTGTGCATTCTACATGGATTGTACATGAAAGAGAGCGAGAGGGAGAGAGGGAGAGAGCATCACTGGTAACTGCTGAACAGGGCCACAGCTACTTATTGAGAACTTCCTGCATGCCGCCTTTCCAGAGACTTGTTCTTTCTTAATACATATTACCTTCCCCTCATATGGGATGTGTCACCTCTTTTGGGAAACTGACAGAGCTATCATTGGACTGTCTTCTTCTGTCTTAGGTCTGGCTCTTGCATGGGCTAACATTCTTGGGTGGTGATGGAAAGTGCTGTCAAGTCTCAGCTGACTTGTAACCCCATTTTACAACCCCTGGTTTTTTTTTTTTTTTGTATTTTTCATATGCACATGTGTGTGTGCATGTGTGCGCGCGTGCGCACGTGCCTGGATGTCATGGTGATGACTGGTGACAGACTGCGTGTGCAGCTGGAAGTCATGGAGACCTCTGGCGACTGACCCCTACTCGGGGGCTGGAGGATATTCAGAAAGGTAGCTGAATAAAGCCTGCCCCCGCCTCCCATCTCTGGCATTTCGGGAGGTCTCCCACCTAAGTACTTGCCAGAGTGGACCCTGCTAAGCTTCCAAGATCTGACGAGATTGGGCTTGCTTGGGCTATGCAGGTCAGGGCACCCCATAGGGTGTTAAAAGCAAGAGACATTCAGCGGTCATTTGCCATTGCCTGCCTCTGCATAAAAACATAAGGACATAAGAGAAGCCAGTGTTGGATCATGCCAATGACCCATCTAGTCCAACACTCTGTGTCACACAGTGGCCAAAAATACCAGGTGCCACCAGGAGGTCCAGCAGTGGGGCGAGGACACTAGAAGCCCTCCCACTGTTGCCCCCCCCCAAGCACCAAGAATATAGAGTGTCACTTGCCCCAGACTGAGAGCTCCTATCTATACCCTGTGGCCAATAGCCACTGATGGACCTCCGCTCCATATGTTTACCCAGTTCCCTCTTGAAGCTGTCCATGCTTGTAGCCGCTGCCACCTCCTGTGGCATAGCCACCTTGAACCTCCTTGATGGTCTCCCATCCAAGTACTAACCAGAGCTGACCCCTTGCTTAGCTTCAGAGATCTGATGGGATTGGGCTAGCAGGGCCTACCAGCTCTGGGCCTACCACTCTCGGCCAAGTCCATTCATGGCAATTAGATACCCGGCCCAGCAGACTGTTTTTCACGAAGCGCGTAGAGCATAGCAGTTACTGCATAAGGCCAAAGCCCATTACAGCCAGAACCCACGGAGGAGAATATAGGCAATGGCAGCAAAAACCAAGAACATTATGTGAAAAGCTCATAAAGACGCATTAAAAACTCATAAACACTTTCACTCTATACGATATAAATCTTTCCACCTTCGGACACAGCTCTTGTCTGTATTTTTTTAGCTGCCATGGCAAACGGTGCCACTCTATAGGAAATGTCCTGATCTGAACCAGACAGAAGGAAAATTAGTTTCTCCACCCCAGGTGTGTGTGTTTGAACGTCCACTGACTTACACCCCCAACGTGAGGTTGGGTACACTTCCTTCCTTGAGTGAGATGCTGGTTAAGAACATAAGAACATAAGAGACGCCAATGTTGGATCAGGCCAAAGGCCCATCCTGTCCAACACTCTGTGTCACACAGTGGCCAGAAATACCAGTGCCATCAGGAGGTCCACCAGTGGGGCCAGGACATTAGAAGCCCTCCCACTGTTGACCCCCCCCCAAGCACCAAGAAGACAGAGCATCACTTGCCCCAGAGCCCCTATCTATACCTTGTGGCTAATAGCCACTGATGGACCTCTGCTCCATATGCTTATCTAATTCCCTTTTCATCCCACTCATCCTTCTCTTCAGATCTCTGATTCTTTGGATGGGTAAATATAGTCCCATAAGAATAAGTTCCCTTCTCTGTCTTTATAAGCTACCACCTTTATTTTCTGAACTTGTATGTATGTTTATAGAGTACTCTTCAATCAATAAGTTTGATTTTATTCTTTAATTTTCTTCAGTAAAAACCTCCTCATTTATCACGGCCTGGTTCGTTTTGAGAGTTCTCTAAGGGGAAAATCTTTGTATACATAGGTGGAGATCCTGCTTGCTTGCCCTCCTCTCGCATTGTTTGGGTCTCCTTGCTAAATTCCACAACATACTCAGGAGACCCTCACAACCACATAGGGTAACACAACCTTCAAGTGGTGACTGGAGATCTCCCACTATTCCAAATGAACTCCAGGCAACAAAGATAGGTTCACCTGGAGAAAATAGTTGCTTTGGAAGGTGGACTTTATGGCATTATACCTCACTGAAGTCCCTCCCCTCCCCAACCCCCACCCTTCTCAGGCTCCACCCCCAAAATCTCCAGATATTTCCCAACCCAGAGCTAGCAACCCTACATGGTTTAAAACCGGACGCATTGCTTCTCTTTGCAACAGAAATCAGAACAGAAGAGAAGCCATGTTAGATCTGACAAAAAGGCCATCCATTCCAACACTCTGTGTCACATAGTGGTCAAAACCTGGGTGCCATCAGGAGGTCCATCAGCAGGGCCTGAACTCCAGAAGCCCTCTCACTGTTGCCCCCCAAACACCAAGAATACAGAGTATCACTGCCCCAGACAACAGCAGCAGAAGAAGAAGAGGAGGAGGAGGAGGAGGAGGAGGAGGAGATTGGATTTATACCCCGCCCTTCATTACCCAAAGGAGTCTCAGAGCGGCTCACAATCTCCTTTCCCTTCCCCTCCCCACAACAGACACCCTGTGAGGTAGGTGGGGCTGAGAAAGCTCTGAGAGAATTGCTCTTGAGAGAACAGCTCTGAGAGAACTGTGACTGATCCAAGGTCACCCAGCTGGCTGCATGTGGAGGAGTGGGTAATCAAACCCAGTTCTCCAGATTAGTGTCTGCTGGTTTTAACCACTACATCAAACTGGGACTTACGCTACCATGAATTCATTAGGTTCCATGTCTTGTCCTTATTTTGCTAGGAGAGACAATGGCCCTTGCTGCACTCTCCTTTTAATCCATGTTCACCATGGGGTCCTCCAAGCAATTCTGCACTAAAATTGAATTCAACCTTCTTTTTAATCCAGGTCTCTCCCCCCCCCGCACTAAAATCGAGTTCAACCTTCTTTTTATTCTGGGTCCCCCCCATTCTGCATAACATTACTTCCCTACAGTGGTCAGCCGAGTTTCAGCCTGCTGTTGCCCCGGGTTATTTGGGTGCTGTTTTGCAGTGGACTTAAATGGCGTCGACTCGAACACTGAGAAAAGCTGGACTGGCAGGCAAATGTGGAAAGGACCAGAGGTCATTTCGGGGGGGATCGTGGGGGAACGCAGTTCCCCCGGGTGAGGTGTGGGGGGCGGGGCACACGATGAAGCCCTGCCCCCTGCTTCCAGCCGCCCCACTTCCGGCCCTCATTCAGCCAGGAGGAGGCAGGAGAAGAGGGAGGGTAAGTTGCTTCCTCCCCGCCTCTCCCCACCCCTGCCTGCCTGGGGCCAGGGAGGGCCTTGGTGGGGCTTCCTCTCACTCCCGCTGGCCTTGCAGGTCCACCGCCGGGCCCCTGATGTCAGGGGGTGTGGCATATGCTAATGAGTTATGCTAATGAGTTCCCCTAGCTCTTTTTCTACAAAACGACCCCTGGAAAGGACCACAGGTGACCTGCTGGAATGCTACCAACCCCCCCACCCACATAACAATAGGGTCTCCCGCTGATTAGAAACCAGAAGAGTAATCCTACCCAACTCTCCTGATTTGCTGCAATCTCGTAGGTTCTGAACGGATCACCACCACATTGTCAAAAAAAAAGAAAGAACCTGAGGTCATTCAGTGGCCAGAAGGAGACCTTCTCCTTGCAAAGGGGAAAAAGAATTCTGTTAGAGACTCCATAGCTGAGAAAATTCAAAAGAAACCTCCAGAGCGGGGCTCCTTTTGCAAATTAGACATCAACCAGACAAATGTTTCCAAGAGTTGGCAGTGGAGCTGGTTTTGACTGCTGTAACACATCTCTGTTTTGTCCTGTTCTGCTGTGCGCTCTCATCAGACAGGTTTTAAAGGTTTCCGAAGCACTGTGAAAAACCTGCTGGAGCAGACACTACAGCAATGCAAGAACTGATAACAGCATTTCGATCTTCTGAGAACCTATCTGGACACAGCCAAAACTGCCAGAGGCTCTTTCTGTATTCTCCTTTTAATCCATGTTCACCACGGTGACCTCCAAGCAATTCTGCACTAAAATCAAATTCAACCTCCTTTTTGATCCAGTGTCGTTCCCCCCCCTTTTGCACTGAAATCAATTTCAACCTTCTTTTTATTCTGGGTTCCCCCCGCATTCTGCATTACTTTACCTCCCTTCAGCTGTCAGCCCGTTTTCAGCCTGCAGTTGGCCCGGGTTATTTGGATGCTGTTTTGCAGTGGACTTAAATTGCCTCAACTCGAACACTGGGTGGCAGGGAAATGCAGCAAGGACCAGAGAGAGTCTCTTTGTGCTGCAAATCCTCAAATCCCTTCTGGAAACTCCGTGGGGAGCTTTGAATGACTTTGCCCACGTTCAAAACGGCGGTATCATCTGACGGCAAGTATCTTGAACAGTCAGCTCTTCTGATTCTGAAAGTGGGCACAAGAATGGGTGAAGGAAACAGATTGCAAACAAAAATGAAAGTTCATCCCAGCTCCGCCCCCGAGTTGCCAGATCGCAGTATTGCAACAAACAATGTGGGGAAATGACCGGTGGGAACATCCTATTACTTGGGCACTCATGAGACTACTGCAAGGGAAGTGTAGTGCAGAGGTCAGAGCACAAACTGCTATGGTGTAATGGTTTGGTGTAGTGGTTAAGTGTACGGACTTTAATCTGGGAGAACCAGGTTTGATTCCCCACTCCTCCACTTGCACCTGTCTGGATGACCTTGGGGAAGCCGTAGTTCTGATAAGAGCTGTTCTTGAAAAAGAGCAGTTTCTGTCAAGAGCTCTCTCAGCCTCACAGGGTGTCTGTTGTGAGGAGGGGAAGGGAAAGGAGTTTGTAAGCCACTCTGAGACACCTTTGGGTTGTGAAGGGTGGGATATAAATCCAATCTCCTCCTCCTCCTCCTCCTCCTCCTCCTCCTCCTCC
>NW_015177027.1:288279-309285 GCF_001447785.1 Gekko japonicus | reverse complement strand
CCTCCTCCTCCTCCTCCTTCTTCTTCTTCTTCTTCTTCTTCTTCTTCTTCTCAGCACTAACTTTCAAGGAATGGAAAGGTTCCAGTACAGACGGATATAAAACTATGCAGAGATACTGCACCCAAAACTAAATTCTAAGGGAAGTGTCAGCATCTGAAAGGCGGAGGGTGAAAACAGATCAACCAGCATCATAATAGCCCTGTATAAATCTATGGTGCAGCCTCATTTGGAATACTGTGTGTACACTTCTGGTCAGCGGACCTCCAAAAAGATATTATAGCACTGGAAAAGGTGCAGAAAAGGGCAACTAAAATTATTAAGGGAATGGGATGCCTTCCCTAGAAATAAAGGCTAAGGAGGTTAGGGCGCTAGCTGGGAGAAATGAAGACTGAAGGGTGACATGATAAGAGTTTTACAAAATTATGCATCGGATTGAGAAGGTAGTGAAAGAAGTACTTTTTTCCCTTTCTCACAATACAAGAACCCGTGGGCACTCAATGAAATTAATGAGCAGTAGGCTTAGAACAGATAAAAGGAAGTACTTCTTCACCCAAAGAGTAATTAACATGTGGAATTCAGACAAACTGAAGGCGGCTGTGTCTCCTGGGATCTCCCAGGGAGGCGGCTCACATACCAGCAGTTAGAGAGGGGGTGCGAATGTCTACGCCCCCCCAGGGACCCTTGCAAAGGGTCTCCAGTCAAGGAGTGCTGAGGGTCGCTTCTTTCCCGGCATATTGTCAGGAAATTGAGGCGTCCCTTTGCTCCGACGGTCTCTCTGCTGTGTTCTAGCAAGGACTAATCTACACACACTCCATCAAGCGAGAGGAAGTCGAGCAGCAAATAAGCATATCTGTCAGCGAGATCTACTTGATCTACATATGAAGAGTGAGTAAAGTTGAAACAAAACAACAAAGTGAAAGCCCCCCGGGGAAAAGCGAGGGTGGAGAGGGGACTAATTTCGTTGTAGTTTTTAGTAAATGCAAAGAAAAAATCCCCTACGGGGGGCCATAAAAACATGTGGAATTCACTGCCGCAGGAGGTGGTGGTGGCTACAGGCACAGACAGCTTCAAGAGGGGATTGGATAGACATATGGAGCAGATGTCTGTCAGTGGCTATTAGCCACAAGGTATGGATGGAACACTCTGTTTGGTTTAGTGGTTAGGAGCACGGACTCTAATCTTGGAGAACCAGGTTTTATTCCCCATGCCTCCACATGCAGCTGCTGGTGTGACCTTGGGTCAGTCAAAAGTTCTTTCAGAGCTGTTTTCTCAGGAGGAACTCTTCTACTTTTCCTCCTTCTCCTTCTCTTCATGAGCCAGAGCCCTCTTGGCCATGATTTCATTTCATGCTGCTTTGTAGTTTCCTTTACTAATGGTACCTAGGCTCTCATTTTAAAATGTCAGAAGGACCCTGATCGATCTGACGATGATTCCATCTAATCCAGCATCCTGATTCCAACCATGTTTCTATGGGCTCCACATACCAGGCTGCCCTCCATTGGTATTCAGAGGTATGCTGCCACCAGACATCAACCATGCAACCCTAAGCAGATTTACACCCTTGTAAGACCACTTAAGTCAATAGGCTAAACGCTATTCAGATTGCCAAATAAGATTACGATTCCATTTAGCGATCATCAGCAAGAGCTGCTGATAGACCTCTTCTCCATGTTTGTTTGTTTGTTTAAACCAACTAAGCGAGTGACCATTGCCACATCTTGGGGCAGCCAATTCCGGAAGAATTGTGCAAAGAGGTATTTTCCTGTATCTGTGCATAAACACCAGTGAGTTTCACTAGAAAAGAGCAAGAGCCCAGTAGCACCTTAAAGGCTAATAAAATATGTGGCAGGTTTGCGCTTTCGGGAGTCACTGCTCACTTCTTCAGATACAGCTAGAATGGGTGTCCATCAGTCCTATTTATTGGGAAGTGGAGTGATTTCAGATGCCGAATGCCATTAGCAGGCAAATGACAATAGCAGATGAATAACAATAGCAGGTGTGATTGGATTGGGTGCGATATGCAGAGGGGGAAATAGGCAGTATATAGTGGTGTACAGTGAGTTTCACTGTACATCCCTGTGTTCTAGTACATCTTCCTTTAGTTCGACTTCCATTTAAGGAGGAAAGGTTGGTGGTTAGAAAAGAAGCAGGGTTGCCTCCAGATTTCAGAAGAGGGTGAGATCTACCAGGTTAGAGCAGGAACGTCTGAGAACTCAGATGCATTCTAAAACAATCTGAGGTTGTAAATGGGATAGCTTATCTTCCCAAAGAGCATGGGGGGTTGTGAAAGGAAGTTGTGTAAAGTCTACCCAGCGTGTGCCTAGCAAAGAACATATCTGAATCTGGGTCCCACAAGCCCTTTCTGTGACCCTGAGCTGTCAGTAAGAGTTCTCCTCTGTCAACAAGCATGGCCTGCTCTTACTCAAGGGCCTGTTTTTACAGCAGGTCTCCTGTCCTTGCCAAAGACAGAGAAACTGACTCACTCATTCAAAATAAGGAAGTTGTGGTCTCATCTGAGCCCACATTGTCGGGTGATTTCTGAACTGTTCTTTCAGGATGTATGAAGTCTTATGCATGGATCTAGGGAGCACATTCCAATCTGGAACTTCTGCTTCGAGGAGCAATCTGGGAGAATTAAAGGTTTGGAACAAGCCTTTCTAGAGGTGGACGTGAGCTGTGACATTGAAGGGATAGGAATATTTCTGGCGACGTCATGGCAAATGTGCAACAAGTTCTCGAGCCAGGAGATTCCCAACCCGGGTATGACTACCAAACCTGACCTGGATAGCCTTATCTTGTCCGATCTTAGAAGCTAAGCATGGTTGGCCCTGGTTAGTATTTGGATGGGAGACCAACAAGGGAGTCGAGGATTGCTATGCAATGGCAGGCAATGGCCAACCACCCCCGAGCAACTCTTCCCTTGAAATACTTATGAGATCACCATAAGTTGGTTGTGACTTGACAGTGCTTTCTACTACTACACTATGGCCATCTCCAAAACTTTTTTTTGTACACAAGTTTACTAACTTCTGACAGGCTTAGGGTGTGGTATACTGTGTAAGAGCTGAAATTTAAAGTTGGTCCAAAATGCTCAAGCAAATTCGCTGGATTCAAATTTCCTTGCAAAGATTTCAGATGTGTAGTGTTCCAAAGGGAGGGAAGGTGGCGTGGCCTAGCCCAATCTTATCAGTTCTCAGAAGCTCAGGATCCAGTCTCTAAAGGTCACTCTTTCATCCTCTCAAGCCTATACAAACAATACGCAGTCTAGACAACCTAATAAAAATATATATTCTCTGTCGACCCCATTTGTGCACTTTTTCCGCTCCGCTCAGGATGTAAGAGTGTTCCTCTTCACAAGCCCTGTTCAGTCATTAACATTTTGGTGCTTGAATCTTGTGTGATGAATGTGCACACAGCCTGCAGTTCCCTTAACATGGACAGTCAACATAGGTATCTTGTGTACTTTCAGCTTTAGTATGTGCATACCCTCAAGAATCTGTGTTTATAATAGTATGTACCATTGGATATTGACAAACTCCTGAGATCTGCGAAGGCCACTACTTGTGCCCTGGATCTTTGCCCATTTGGCTGCTAAAGTCACGTGAGGAGTGCCAGCATTCTCTCTAAGCTGAGTTAGTGTGAGCTAGTTCACAGTTTTTTCACCTCCAGCTCACACATTTTTGTCTTAGGAGGTGTAATGTATCCAGTTCTGACTGTGTGGCCGACTGGGGCTCCACGTGGTCAAGTGAAACCTTTCAAGCTTTGTTCCAGGAAACAATGGACTAAGCGGATCCTAGCCTGCACCTATCTGAGGGCTAGGTTCCTGGCTGAGAGCCTATGGAACTCTCAGCCACTGTAAATAACTTATTGTGGTGTGGGGTGTGTTTTGGGTGGTGGTTTCACGGGGGATATAAGCTGGCCTGCGAGCCGGCTAAAGTTGTCTTGTTCCACACAAATAAAAGTACGTAAGCTGAAATCACTCGTCTGCGTACTTTTCAGGAAGGATGGCTCCAGAGCAAACTCATTTATGCAGTAGCCAAATCGCTCGCTCACGCCATTAATGCTAGTAGCTCACAAAGTAGAATTTTTGCTCACAAGACTCCACGGGTTAGAGGGAGCACTGGTGAGGACCACATCGACAAACCCTTAGTAGCTGTTTTAAAGCAATCATTAACCCAGGACTCCTTCCCTCAGCAAGACAAAGAGGCAGTTATCCATCCATTACTAACTCCCCTTCCCCCAATCCTACAGAAAAATGATGTAGCCGATTATCACTGTGTCTCTGACCTGCCTTTCCTAGGCCAAGTAATTGAGAAAGCAGTAGCAGACCGACTCCAGGTCTTCTTGCTTAATCCATCTGCTCTGGACCCTCTTCAAAGTGGTTTCAGACTGGGCTGTGGAACAGAGACGGCTCTCCTGGCTTTAGTGGATAACCCCCATCTAAATGAAGACAAAGGTCCGGCCTCCATCTTGTTGAGGCACCTGGAGCAGGCCCATATCCAGCCCTTTTTTTTATTTGCCTGCAAGTAACAACACTAGCAAACAGCCACTCTGGCTGTTCGAGACCACCGCGGTCGGGGTGAGCTCCTGGCCCTAGTCCCAGCTCCCGCCCACCCAGCGGCTCGAAAGTGTACTCACGAGTAGACAAATGGGTACCTGCCATAGGTGGCAGGGGCACCCACCTCCTGATGGGGTGTGCCAGGAGTGCGGTGGCGGCAGAAACAGCGGCGGCGGAGTGATGGCGGTAGCAGAGACGGGCTGAGAACGTGGCGACGACGGTTGGAGGCGGAGCTGTGATGACGCGACGACGCAAGGACGCAGCACGGTGGAGCCTGACGGACGTTAGCCGAGCTGCAGTCAGAGCACCCGCGCGCCAAACAGTGGATCTGCTTTGCTTCCACTCGTATATTTGTAAAGAAAGAAGACATTACAAAAATGCGTAAGTCTTCAGTGTTTCTTCTTGCCCCGGTTCCGGGATCCCGGGACTTGCCCCCCACACCCCCGGGACCTCAATGACCATGAACTCACCCAGCAGACCTGCAGACCGGGGAGACCCCACAGCACCGAGCCCCGTCAGTGCAGCCAAGGCACAACTGTCTGACCTCGCCTGACCGCGAAGCGAGGAGTCTCTGGGAGCAGCAGGAGAGACCGACGGCACCCAGGAGAGGCTGATGACGGACCCACGCCCACACGAGACCCCACACACCGGCTCCAACCACACCGAGGCCATGGGGAAGGCATCGAAGTTTATCATGGGGGGCAGGGCTGGGAGGAATGAGAGGGAGGCGGGAACAGGAGACGGTGCTGGGAGGGGGAGCTGGGTATAAAGGAGAGGGAAGCGATGGGGGCCGGGAGGAAGTATGTGGTCGGAACGACTTGATGCAGAGAGAGAGAGAGAGAGAGAGAAGGAGTCCAGGAAGGAGGCTGAGAGGCTGGGGAACCGAAGCACGGCGGTAGAGGGACTTACGGAGTGCCATTCAACTCTGTCCCCTACCCATCTGAGGCCCCAACGCTTCCCCTCTTCTTTATAAGCCTCGTCTTCCAGAGCCGTCAGACCTCCCCCGTCTTGAGTCGTCACGGCCACGGGAGGGTCCGCCCCCAAAGCCCAGGTCGGGCTTGACACTTCTCCTCCAGAGAAGCCCTCCCCTCTGCAAGTACTGCTATCTTTGGGGTGGAGTGGCGACCTGAAAATTCAGCGAGAGTTCGATAAATGGGATTCAGCCACGGAGGGACTGAAGCAGCTGCTCTCTCACTGTGACGTTTCCTGCAGTGTCAAGTTTCCCCCTGCCTGCTCTTCTATTCATCCACGGATCTCCCTGATTTCTGCAGATGATTTCTCCCTCCCAGGTGCTACAATACAGGTTCTCCCCTCTTGGTGCATGGCATCCAAATACTCTGTTTCCAGGGATTCCCATGCTGCGCCGGAAGAGGGGGGAAACTGCGTTTTTGCGCCTGGGAGGAAGAAATCATCTGGGGAAATGGCAAGGGTGTAGACTTTCCAATTTCCCGGGGGGGGGGGCTGGGGCTGGGCCAGAGGCATTGCTTTGCTAGGAGCAAGGGTGGCTCCCGGGTGAGGCTGAGCACCTTCCTGAAAATTTCGGCAGGGGCTGACGCCCTGCCGCCCCCACGAAGATTACGCCTATGGAAACGAGGGAAATCCACAGATGAATAGAAGAGCAGGCAGGGGGAAATTTGACACTGCGGAAAACTCTCTCCCTCTGAACAAGCTGGGAATAAGCTGCCTGCTGCAGAAGTATGTGGTCACCCCAAGATGAGAGTTGCCCGTTTCCAAGCGGAGGCGATGGAGATCCATTCTCCTTGAGAAAATGGCAGCTTTGGAGGGCAGACCACGGCAATAAGACTCCACTGAAGTCCCACCCTTCCCCGAACTCCATGCTCCCGAGGCTCCTCCCCCAACTATCCAGGAATGTCTCAACCTGGAGCTGGCAACTGTGACGGGGGGCAGTTTTCAAGTATGGGCAATGAGGTCTTCTGAGCATACAGTTGCTTGTATTTGGCTTCTTTGGGTCACCCGTGGTGCCCAGCTGACCTTTCAAGGACACTTTGCCACCATTTCTGCTAATCTTCATTGCAACAAAAACTCATTTAATCCAATCTGCTTCATTACCAGTGGACTGGAAAGTTGCAAAGCGTGGTGGTGGTGGTGGTGACAGTGGGAATAGAACCAGGAAAATTGCAGGCTACGTGGCCTGATGTTTGCTATTCACACAAGTTCCCAACCATGGATCATGAACCTGCAAAGCAGAGCAGGGTTACCTTCACAGTCAAACTCTAGTCCCTAGGCCAAAATACATGATAACGCCCAACACGCACTGGGTCAATTTCCCCTAGGCCTCCAGGTGGGACCTGGGGATATCCTGGACTTTCAGGTCCTCTCCAGACTATGGAGATCAGTTCCCTTGGAGAAAATGGATGCTTTGGAGGGTGGAATCAATGGCATTGTACCCCACTGAGGTCCCTGTCCTCTCCAGACTCCATCCCGAAATCTCTGAGAGTTTCCCAACCTGGATCTTACATCTCTGCCACCCCCATTCCATGCCAGTAACCAAGGGGGACCTGGTGACCCTCTTTAGAGCACCCGGCAGCTTCAGAGGGTGGATCCTATGGAATCACATACCCACTGAGCTCCCTCCACCACTTCAGCATCCACAAGATGCTGCCTCCAAATCTCCATGAATTTCCGCAAGCTGGAGTTGGCAACCCTAATTTACCTCCCCCTAAGATCTGCCTGCATATTTGGAAGTAAAGCAAAGACACCGTTAAGTCACCTGTTGTGTCTCACCCAAAGGAAATTAAAAGTTGCCACCTTGTTCCTGGAAATCATGATTTCCAGTGAAAGTGAAGAGGTTCTTAAAACTCAAAACTTCTGAGAAAAAAGGAACTTGCGTAATATTTGCAGAAGATCTATTTTCAGTGTGGTTGGTGTAGTCTCCCCCCTCTTATTACTTTTGATTCAGACATCTGAAAATTGAGAGGGGAACCATTTCTAAGCAAGTAGTTTGAATCTACCAGTTGAGTGGGGCATATTCTGAGAGACCGGAGGAGAGGAGAAGAAGTACTTGGGACTCGACTGACCCAGATACTGTTCATGACTGTAGAAGGTGAGATGGGGAAGGATGGGTATTGGGACTTCAAGGTTCTGGGCTGTGTGAAGTCTGCTGGCAAGGACTTTGAATGGCCAGATGTACAGCTGCCTTGGAGTTCATCTCTCAAACAGAGAAGTTAAAGTCAGACTGTAAAGGTCTGGATCCCTAGCTGTATTGGGGCAAGCAAATAGCTGCCGTGCAATTTATTCTCCTCTTTGTGACAGAGGAGAGAGGAAAAGAGGACAGAGAGAACCAGAAAATGATGGGGAAGGAAGAAGTTGGAACAGGCCCTGCTAGCTTGGTGGTCGAAAGTAGGGATGGGCACCAACAGCAAAAATGCATTTCAGTTTGGTTTGTGGTTCATGACTGAACCACAAAACAAGCTATGAACCAAAGCAAACTGGGAGGTTCACTTGAAGCAAACTGGTTTGTGGCCCCCAGCAAAACCTGTTAATTTGCTGTTCAACATCTGCCTTATATGTATGGACTTGTAAATTCTATTTCATTGTACCTGAGGAAGTGTGCGTGCACACGAAAGCTCATACCTAGGACTTCCGGTACGGCGTTGAAACGGGCGGGCGCGTCGCGCTTCGCCGCGGCCCTCCGCGGCTCCTAGGAGCCCCCTGGTTCTCTGGGTGGGCTTCTCCTGACCCTCCTGGAGGGCGGGTTGGCAGCAGAGGGCTTGTGGCAGCCCCACCCCGAATTCGGCAATCGGGGGGGTGTCCGCCATTGCCCTGAAGCGGGACTGCGGAATGGCGGAGGCACGGTTCGCCGTGCTTCCACAACAACAACCATCCGGACTTTTAATGTGGTGGATTATTTTTTCTATTTTGAACATTGTTTTTCCGTATCACATGGTGGATATTGGCTGGTGAGCACTACTTATGAAACGGAACGTTACCATCTCTTTTGCGGACCTCCCCCATTGGTGAAAGAAAAACAGCCGGAGCAGGTACAAGGGAATTGAGAGAGAAAAGTGTTGAGGCGGTAAGAGTCAAATCTGTCTGGAAATAATATGTTCTTTGCAAGGCAAAAACGATAAAAATAATAGAAGTATTTGCTTTAGAAACGTTAAGGAATGCATTTTCCATAAAAAGTACTTCCACAGATTGGTAAACTGAGCGAGAAAATGGTGGCAGCGTCTATCTGTGAGAAAGTAATTTTGAAAGTTAAAGAGGAACTCAGGTCGGAACAATTTCAAGAAAGTTTGAGAGAAGAACTAGGCAAAGCATTGCAATTGCTATGGGATAAGGCTTTTAGAAATTCCCAATCTTTTTGTGAAGAGGGCAAAGATAATGAAGAGCCAACCCAAGGGACAATTCAAGGGACACAAATCCAAATTGGCTCACAGGAGTCTGTACAGATAGAAGAGCAGCAAGAAACGCAGCTCAATTTGCAGCATTTACAGACAGAAGGAGGGTTAAAAGAAGCAGTTCTGTCAAAAGGGATTTTGGAAAGTGGAGAAAAGCAAAAAAGAAAAGGGACAAAAAAACGGCGGTTTAAACCTTCTTGGAGGAAAAAGATTGCACCAAAGAGGGGAAAAACAAAGAAAAACATAAAGAAATTTGGAGATATCGGCACCAATCAACTGAATGAGGACGTAAACATATATGGAAGAGACTCCTCTGTGATTATGCTAAAGGAGTATAAAAACCCACGGCATTTGCTAGAAAACGGTGAAAATCAACTCAAAAAGGAACTATTGAGAACAATAACAGGCAGGAAGTTCATGGAAAATAAGTTGGGTTAATTGCAGATGGAATTGTTATTACTATGAGCAGCAGAAATATCTGTTTGAAGCGGACTGTTTAACGAAATGGTATTATCCTGTAACTAAATAAATTTTGATGATAGTGTGACCAGCAGTAGTATCTGTTTGAAGTGGATTGCTTAAGGGAATGGTATTATCTGGTAACTTAATAAATTGAGTGGGCTGATAAATTTGAATAAATATGAATAAGAATGAGTTTGACAGGATGAAATTAAGTAACTGACTAAACTATAAATGTGTTAGTTGATGGAAAATATAATTATATAATTTAAAATTAGTTTTTTTCCCCTTAAGCCAGACTGAATGGTAAATAACTGATTTGGGAGATTAATTTTCTGAATGAATTATAATTAGACTTGAAGATATTAAATGTACAAGTTATCTGCAAATTAGGAGCCTAAAATTTTAAGTTAAAATGGTCTAGATTAGACATTAGAATTGTTTTCTTAAGTAGACTGGGTAAGCAAATGGGGTTAGTTGAAAGTTAAATTACCAGTGTTGAGTACCATAAGGGGAGTAGGAGAAAGATGGGATATGGCATGATAGGATGAAATTCACCAGATGATTAAGCTGTAATTGTGACAATGGAAGTAAAAATTGACTTGGGTGATTATGAAGGGTATATAATTAAAATTGGGTTATACTATATGTGTAAACTATCTGTGGATAGAATGATATGGTAGTAATGGTTGGAAAGGTGTTGTAAGTTTACATGAATTTATCAAATGCCGAAGAGATGAATCTGTATTTCCAGTACGTATTTCCCTTAAATCCAGACTGAATGGATTTAAATGAGTAGATGATAAATTGCTGGATGAAAGGTAATTAAGAATCTGAGCTAAATAATATGTAATGGTTAACAGGGAATCTTAAGGATTAGAAATTTGCACTTAAACCAAAACAGATCCAATGTGATATGGGAAGAATCAGAGGTGGTATGGTGGTATGGTGTGAGTGGGTGGGGCTGTCTGTTTGTGTTTTTTGTTTGATGTCATTGTTTAGGTGTGTATACTTGTACCCCACTGACAACAATCCGTGTGGATGTCTGTCTTGTTAAATTGTTGAAAATTAATAAAAAAAATAATTAAAAAAAACAAACGAAAGCTCATACCTTGAACAAAAGTTTGTTGGTCTTAAAGGATTCAAGCTTTGTTCCGATGCTCTTGATGTCATTTGACGGTATACATCAAGAGGAATCTGGTGATGGTGGAAACGTGCTGTCAAGTTGCAGCTGACTTATGGCAAGCCCTCTTAGGGCTTTCAAGGCAAGAGATTCTCAGAGGTGGTTTGCCATTGCCTGCCTCTGCGTAGCAACCCTGGATTCCCTTGGTGGTCTCCAGGGGGCTTTTGGGGCCGGAGCGTTCCGGAGCGCCGCTCCAGGAGCCCAGAAGCTAGCAAAATGATGGCGGCAGCAAATTCCTCCCAGAGCTTCCCATGCTGTGGCGCATTGCTGCAGCCCCAGGGAGGCCCAAGGATGCCCGTTGTCGTGTTTCTGGGGCCTGCGCCAGCGCGCTGCAGCCCCGGGGAGGCCTGAGGAGGCCTGTGGCCGCATTCCTGGGGCCCGCACTGGAGCGCTGTGGCCCCAGGGAGGCTCAAGGAGGCCTGTTGCCATCTTTCCTGGGCCCGCACCAGAGTGCTGTGGCCCCATGGAGGCCTGAAGATCCCCGTCGTGCTTTGCTGGGCCCCACGCTGGAGCGCTGCAGCCCCGGGGAGATCGGAGGAGGTCCGTTGCCACCTCCCCGGGCCAATGAAAGAGCGCTGTAGCCCAGAGGAGGCCAGAGCACTGCGGCCTGGGGGAGACCGAAAGACGCTCCCCGCTGCCTCCCCGGGCCAGCACCGGAGGTGGGTAAGTGAGGGATCTGGGGTGGTGGTGGCAGCGGAGGCTTGATTGGCGGAGTGGGGGTGGTGGGAGAGCCTCCCCCTCCCCCATCTCTTTGTCCTCTTTCTTTCCCTCCTTTCCTTCCCCTTCCTTTTCTTTCCCTCCTTTTCTTTCTCTCTTTCTTTCCCTCCTTTCTTTCCCTCCTTTCATTCTCTCCGTTTCCTCTTTCCCCCCTTCTTCCCTTCTCTCTCTTTCTTTCCCTCCTTCTTTCCTTCTCTTTCTTTTCCTCTTTCCTTTCTTTGTTCCTTCTCTCTACCCTCTCTCTCTCTCTCTTTCCTTCCCTCTTTCCTCCTTCTGCGGCCCAACTTTAGTGAGAAAGGGTTTAAAGTTTAAACCCCTTCTCTCTTTGCTTCCTCCCCCACCCCCCGGGGAAGGGAAGGGGAGGCATTTGAAGATGCCTTCCCCCCCTTTTGCTTCCCCTTCTGACATCTCTTCCGGTGATGTCAGGGGGCTTGCATATGCTAATGAGCTATTATGCTAATAGCCTAGTAGCTAATTAGCGTACCATATGCTAATGAGCTCCTGCAGCTCTTTGTCTATGAAAAGACCCCTGGTGGTCTCCCATCCAAGTCCTAGCTGGGGCTGACCCTGCTTAGCTTCTGAAATCCGATGAGATCAGGATAGCTTGGGCTATGCAAATGGAAGTCTAGTGAACGGAGGCGTCTAGTGGCAAAGACTACCGAAATGTATTCCCTCAGAAGGCTTTTGTGAATCAGAGCTCACTTCCTGATATGCAAGAAATTCAGGGGTCATTTCGTGCAGGAGCGCACAGGAGCGGAGCTCCGGCAGTAAGAAGCTCAGGGGGAGAGACTTCCAGTACGGCGCATTTATGGGCGGGTGGGAGCATGCTGAGCTCCGTCCCCGCCCGCACCACTTTTGCCTCGTCCGAACCCCCTGCTTGTCAGGGGAGCCCGGCCAGCGACCCGGTGGTGGGAGCTGGAGTAGGGGGCATTCGTTCTGGCCCCCCTGCCTTCGGAAATTTTGGGTATATTTTTTGTTACCTACTATGTATATATGTAAAATTTAGATGTATAATGGCAAAACTCAATAAAAATATATTTTTAAAAAAAGAAGAAGAAGCTCAGGGGGTGGGCACATGCAACAAGCCATGCCCCCACTCCCAGCAGCCCTCAGTTGGGTCATGAGGAGCAAGAAGTAGCCAGGTAAGTTGCAGATCCCCCCCTCCTGGCCCGCCTTCAGGTACAAGCTCTCCCTTCTCTATGAGAGCAGATCTGCATGTCCCCCCCCCCATAGCTAGCAATCCAAAACAGTCCAGTGGAGCCTGAGCGGTGGGTTTTGCCATCTGACATACGTCCGGTGATGTCAAGGGGTGTGGCATATGCGAATAAGTTATGTTAATAAGTTATGCTAATGAGCTCCTGCACCTCTTTTTCTACGAAATGACCCCTGAAGAAATTTCACATTCATTCGTCAGGTACGCTCATAGTTCAAGCTTCAAACAGCAGAGAAGTGGCAGGGCGGGGGTGGGGGTGGGAGAGACATGAGTTGTTGGGTTTTTTAGAGGTATGTAGACATAATTGTTATACAGTTAGGATTGTCCCCGGTGAGTGCCATTTTGTCTTATCAGGGAGGAGGATCGAGACCAGCACAGAGATTTTACTGGCTTAGACAGGGCAGCCAACCTTCAGTGGGATGCCAAACAACAATAAACTGTGCTCAGCAAAAAAAAAGTACGAATTCTGAACAATTATATCAAAATATAAGATAGAGGACTCAGTCCAATACAATCCAAATTCTGTGATGAGTCTAAATATGGAAAGTCATGTTGGACATTCAAAGGACACTGACGGTTTAAGAAAACCGGGACCACGCCCAATCTCTTACCAGCTCATACACAAGAACTCCAGTAGCACAGAACACAATCTTTGAAATTTAAATAGCCCGGGCACATTCAGAAGAATTTTCTGAGTTTGATTTGAGCTTACAGCAACCTTGCAAAAGGAAAACATGTGTTGGTGAAATTTTCCCCTTTGGAGCAGAAGACTTAAGAACATAAGAGAAGCCAATGTTGGATCAGGCCAATGGCCCATCCATTCCAACGCTCTGTGTCACACAGTGGCCAAAAATACCAGGTGCCATCAGGAAGTTCACCAGTGGGGCCAGGACACTAGAAGCCCTCCCACTGTTGCCCCCCCCCCAAGCACCAAGAATACAGAGCATCACTTGCCCCAGACCGAGAGCTCCTATCTATACCTTGTGGCTAATAGCCACTGATGGACCTCTGCTCCAGATGTTTATCCAATTCCCTTCTCAAGCCATCCATGCTTGTAGCCGCCGCCACCTCCTGTGGCAGTGAATTCCATGTGTTAATCACTCTTTGGGTGAAGAAGTACTTCCTTTTATCTGTTCTAACCTGGCTGCTCAGCAATTTCATGGAGTGCCCATGAGTTCTTGTATTGTGAGAAAGGGAAAAAAGTACTTCTTTCTCCATCTGCTCTGTCCCATGCATAATCTTGTAAACCTCTATCATGTAACCCCTTGGTCATCATTTCTCCAAGCTAAAGAGCCCCAAGTCCTTTAACCTTTCCTCATAGGGAAATGTAATGCCTACTATATCATAGCCCCTAGTCTGTATCAGAAGCTCAAGATTTTCCTTCTTATTGTCCCAACCTGAAGCCCTGCACCTTCAGCTCCCTCTGACCTGGCTTTCCCAGGTCTGTATACTTGTACTGGATAGACAAAAATATACAGAATTATTCAAAATGATACAACAAAGAGTAAGACTGAAGCTAGATGTACAAGACTACGAAACAATCAAGAAGCTGAACTCTGATTTCATGAAAAAGATTGGCTCGTGACTTCAACTTCAAAAAGTTAAACTTCAGTGTGGCGCTGGTCTAGTACAAATCCAGTCATCAAATGGTAGCTGACATTCAACTTTTCTCGGGATTCTTGCAATAGTGTTTGTGATCTGCTGCATTTATATTCCAGAGGTCCGCATAGATTTTTGATTTTTTTAAAAAAAGGTTTATTAACTCTATGAGTTATTTTTGGGAATTAATAGCATGGGAGCTCGCTTGTCTATACAGACTTGTAATAATTGATGCAACATCATTCTAAGTTCCTAGTAATGTTTCTGGCAGCTATTGATAATTAAGAGTACTCTGTACATGCTCAGAAGTACTATCTCCTTATTACTTAAATCCTTAACAGATCAGTTGGAAGAAATTAAACAATCCCTGATGCAAGGGTTGTAAGTAGTGGAAGGGGCAATTCATCTTGGTTTAAAGGTCCAGGATGAGACATGTACTTTACAACAAGAAATTCAATGAATGAAAGATAAAGTTTTATTGATAGACTCATCATGAAAACAAAATAATTTGAAAGTTCGGGGGTTTGTGGAAGGCATGGAGGGAACGAGAGACATGATTGCATTCATGGGGGAATGGATTTCTGCCAAAATGGGGCTGGAAGATGGCATCATTTCCCTAATAAACAAGGCTTCTTGCTTAGGAAAAGCCAACAATCCTAACCATAAATACCCTAGAGATATTCTGGTGGCATTTGCTGACTCTAGAAAGAGTTAGGAAAGAGAATGCAACATAATACCTTAAACACACAGGAAAATACATCCTCGAACTTTGTGGAGATCTGGTATCCAGGGATTCAGTACGTAACAGAAAATGGCATCTTGCCCAATAACCCATATTATAGGGAAATGATGCACTTCTGAAAACTAATTAAGTAATGCTCAATAGTTTAGAGATTGTTTGCTAAACGAGTACTGTTCATGAATAAAGACGGTTGAGATATTGTATGTTTAATGAAAATTTATACCTGTAATCGGTTGGCACACATTGATATTGCTCCTTACTGTTATATTAGGTAAAGGTAAAGGTTCCCTTGCTTGAAAGCCAGTCGAGTCCGACTCTAGGGTTGCGGTGCTCATCTCCGTTTCAAAGCCGAAGAGCCAGCGCTGTCCGAAGACGTTTCCGTGGTCATGTGGCCGGCATGACTGAACACCAAGGCGCATGGAACGCTGTTACCTTCCCACCAAAGCGGTCCCTATTTATCTACTTGCAATTTCTTGCTTTCGAACTGCTAGGTTGGCAGGAGCTGGAACTAGAGATGGGAGCTCACTCTGTCATGCGGCAACCCGGGTCTTGAACTGCTGAACTACTGACCTTCCACAGCCTGCAGTTCAGCGTCTTAACCACTTGAGCCACCGCAGCTCCTATATTACTGTTATATTACTGTTCTATAATTGTAAACTCTATGTGTTCAAATAAATGGTTTATTAAAAATAAAAAGATAAGCAGAAAAAAGAAGTACTATCTTTTAAAACATGTTCTTATCATTGGTTTGATGTATTCTTAACAAATAACAAAGAGAAATAGTGGTAAGATATTTGTTAACCGTTTTCTTTTCTCTTTCATTTTTTAAAAAATATGTGTACAACCCCCTGAAGAAGCTTGGCGCAAAACGTATAGTGGTGTTGATATCTGAAATAAAGAATGTATTCCTTCTTTCTGTGCCATTGTTTTTTTTCTTTGTTTCTTTACGATATTTAGGCTGCAATCCTAAACATACTTACCAGGGAGCAAGCCTCTTGCCCTCAGTGGGTTTTACTTCTGAGTTAACATCATGTGGATTCACATGCATGCTGGTTAATTTTCATGCTCCCTGTTTGTTCATTGGCATGGTGCACAGTGCATAAACTTGACTGAAATACTATGTTTCCTTTAATACCCACCCAGAAATCATCTGCCTTTAATTGCTTGAGAGCCAGTTTGGTGTAGTGGTTAAGAGCACGGACTCTAATCTGGGAGAACCGGGTTTGATTCCCCACTCCTGCACATGCAGCTGCTGGTGTGACCTTGGGTCAGTCACAAGTTCTCTCAGAGCTGTTCTCTCAAGAGTAGTCCTTGAAAGAGCTCTCTTAGCTCCACCTACCTCACACAGGGTGTCTGTTGTGGGGAGGGGAAGGGAAAGAAGATTGTAAGCCGCTCTAAAACTCCTTCGGGTAGTGAAGGACGGGGTATAAATCCAATCTACTCCTCCTCCTCCTCTTCTTCTTCTTCCCTCCTCTATTCTTTTTTCCCATCCCTTCCTTAACCTCCTTTCCATCTCTCCTCAGGAAACATGTCTATCCTTTGGGGGAATGCCTCAGCCACAAGAACGAATGGCAGCCTCGCTACAACCGACATACCTCCCACGAACCTGGCCCTTGCCACCGTCATCTTAGTATCCTCCCTGGTGGGGATAGCGATCAACGGGCTCTTCCTTTGGATACTAGGAGTGAAGATGAAGAGAACAGTGAATACCCTCTGGTTCCTCCATCTCATTCTTGCTTACTTCATCTCCTGTTTGCTCATGCCATCAACAGTCTCCTCGGCTTCCACTGGGTCTTTGGCATAATTATGTGCAAGGTTATCAACTCCCTTGTTTCACTGGGGATGTTCACCACCATCTTGCTCCTCACCATCATCAGCCTGGACCGTTACCTCCTCATCCGCCACCCTATGTGGTCCCAGTATAACCGCAACGTTTCCCGGGCACGGAGGGTGATAGCAGGTGTGTGGCTCACTTCCCTCACTCTGAGCGCTCCCTACCTGGCTTTCAGGGAGACTCGAGCAGTAGAGAATGGCAGGATCGAGTGTGCCAACAATTATGCTCTCTCCAGTGACTGGGGTGGTCACAGAATGGAAGCCCTGAGGAATCGCATTCACTTGTCTCTCTTTGTGGTCCGGTTCCTGCTGGGTTTCTTGGTACCCTTCTCCATCATCATGGGCTGCTACTGTGGGATGGGATGGGAAATGAAGAAGAAAAGGTTGGTGAAGAACAGGAAGCCTTTCAGAGTCTTGGTGGTTGCCGTGGCCTCCTTTGTTGTCTGCTGGCTTCCCTACCATCTCCACTTCGCTTTGCTTTTGCTTCCAGATACGCCTAAAGTAGTATTACAGGTTCTACAGATCTTTAGGATGACTGGGGTGTGTTTCAATGTTTGTTTCACCCCCATTCTCTACCTTTTGGTTGGGGAGAAATTCCAGCAAGTCTTCAAGATGTCCCTTCTTGTTCTGTTCAAGAAAAGTTTTGTGAATGTTTTCTTTGTACCTGAGGACGACGTTAAGACAGGTGAGGAGGGGCCCCAGACCCGTGCCAATAGCAGAATGGAGCTAAACATCAGGGAGTGACTTACCATTTAAAGAGCCTTGCTTGGATCACACCAAGAGAAATAAGGTTCCTATACCCTTCAAAGGTGTCTCTCCTTTCCCAAGTATGCAAAGATTTCTACTCAGAGAAGTCACACGGATGGATTTTCAGCATCTAGTCTACAAAATATAATCTTCATGAGGAGGAATCTGGTGTGAAACAACTAATTGATCAGCCATCCCCTGAAGCAGAGAGGGCCATTGACTGTTACAAATCCAGATAGTTTCCCTAACATCATGAATAGGCATTACTGTGTTTGAAACCACTGTGTTCAAGTATTCTTTACAACATGTGTGTGATCTGAAAGCATTGGATAGCCTTTTCATTTGTTTTGTCACAAATTGTGGCTTAGCTAATCGATGCTCTTGATAGATCCAAGTGAACCTCTGTGCTTGAGAGGAGACAGATGGAGCGTAACAACAGGGTCTCAGGTAGTTAGTCTTAAAGCTAAAGGTTCCCTTGCTCGAAAGCCAGTCGAGTCCGACTCTAGGGTTGCGGTGCTCATCCCCGTTTCAAAGCCGAAGAGCCAGCGCTGTCCGAAGACGTTTCCGTGGTCATGTGGCCGGCATGACTAAACACCAAGGCGCACGGAACATTAGTCTTAGCACTCCACAATTATGAATGATACATTTACACATCTTTCTTCAATTCCGACACATCTATTGCTTCACTGTTTCCCCCAGATATTGAATCCAAACAATGGTGACCTTATAAACTTAGCTTGTCATTCCTGTTTGCATCTGTAAAAACATCTTCGTTATGCTGCATGGTAATTTGCTGTTCAACCCCTGCCTTATCTTATGGACTGGTAAATTCTGTTTCATTTCATCCGAGGAAGTGTGCTCGCGCACAAAAGCTCATACCTTGAATAAAGCTTTGTAGGTCAGTTTGGTGTAGTGATTCGGGTTTGATTCCCCACTCCTTCACATGCAGCTGCTGGTGTGAGCTTGGGTCAGTCACAAGTTCTCTCAGAGCCGTTCTCTCAAGGGCAGTCCTTGAAAGAGTTCTCTCAGCCCCACCTACCTCACAGGGTGTCTGTTGTGGGGAGGGGAAGGGAAAGGAGTTTGTTAGCCTCTCTTATCTTCTTCTTCTTCTTCTTCTTCTTCTTCTTCTTCTTCTTCTTCTTCTTCTTCTTCTTCTTCTTCTTCTTCTTCTTCTTCTTCTTCTTCTTCTTCTTCTAGGTGCCGGTGGACTCAGACTTTGTTCTGATGCTCTTGATGTCCTCTTACTGTATAAGTCGAGAGGAACCGGGTGGTGGTAGAAAGTGCTGTCAAGTCGCAGCTGACTTATGGCATCCCCTCTTGGGGTTTCCAAGGCAGGAGATGCTCAGAGGTGGCCTGCCATTGCCTGCCAATATGAAGCCACCCTGGACTTCCTTGGTGGTCTCCCATCCAAGTACTGACCGGATTAGGACTTGGATGGGAAACCACCAAGGAAGTCCAGGGCTGACCTGATTAGTAACTTCCAGACCTCCTTCTTTGGAGGTTTTCACACAGAAGCTAAATGGCCATCTGTCAGCACTGCTGATTCTGTGAACTGAGGCAGATCATGAGACAGAGAGCAGGAAGGGCTGCCTCACTGCTTAGTTCTTGTGGGCCCTTTCTTACACGCCCAGGGAAATGCTGGTTGCCACTTTGGGGTCAGGAAACCATTTTTCTCCAGGCCAGATGGGCCAGGGATCCTGGAGGGGGGTGTTTTTTGCCCTCTTTTGGGTATGGAGTAGGGGCCACTTGGGGTGGGGGGGAGGTATTTGTGAGTTTTCTGCATTGCGCAAGGGGTTGGACTAGATGACCCTGGAGGTCCCTTCTGACTCTTTGATTCTATGATTCTACGACCCTGCTCAGCTTCTGAGATCTGAGGAGATCGGGCTAGCCTGGCCTATCCAAATGGAAGTCTAGTGAGAAGAAGTGTCCAGTGGCAAAGATTACCAAAATGTATTCCCTCATAGGACTTTTGTGAATCAGAGCTCACTTCCTGATATGCAGAAGAAGAAGAAGAGATTGGATTTATACCCCGCCCTTCACTTGGAGTCTCAGAGCGGCTTACAAACTCCTTTCCCTTTTCCTCCCCACAACAGACACCCTGTGAGGTAGAAGAAGAAGAAGAAGAAGAAGAGATTGGATTTATACCCCGCCCTTCACTTGGAGTCTCAGAGCAGCTTACAAACTCCTTTCCCTTCCCCTCCCCACAACAGACAACCTGTGAAAAAGGTGGGGCTGAGAGAGCTCCGACACAAACTGCTCTTTCAGGAACAGCTGTGCCAGAGCTTGTGACTGACCTAAGGTCACATCAGCAGGTGCAAGTGGAGAAGTGGGGAATCAAACCCAGTTCTCCCAGATTAGAGTCCGCACACTTAACCACTACACCAAGCTGGCTCTCAAGAAATTTCACATTCATTCGTCAGGTATGCTCATAGTTCAAGCTTCAAACAGCAGACAAGTGGCAGGGCGAGGATGGGTGGGAGAGACACAAGATGTGTTTTGAGCGGTATGTAGACACAATTGTTATACAGTTAGGACCAATACTCCCTCTAAGCTGTGGAGTCTTGTGAGCAAAAATTCTACTTTGTGAGCTACTGGCATTAAAGTTGTGAGTGAGCAGTTTGGCTATTGCATAAATTAGTTTGCCCTGGAGCCATCCTTCCCGAGCAAGGACAAGAATGTGTGAGCTGGAGGCTAAAAAACCTTGAGCTAGCTCACACTAACTCAGCTTAGGGGAGCACTGGTTAGGACTGCCCCTGGTGAGTGCCATTTTGTCTTATCAGGGAGGAGGGGGGGAAAGACTAGATTTTACCGGCTTAGATAGGGCAAGCACTCATGCTGCAGTAAGCTGAATGTAAACATAGATTTCAAGGTCTGCAGTGAGATAATGCTTTCAGAATCTGTGATGATGATGTAGATGGAAATAAGAAAATATTTTTAGTTGACTCTGGATCCTGCATGCACATTTGCAAATATGAGGAATTGTTTTCTGAATTTGATGTTAACAATAGGCCAAATATTTTTCAAGCCAATAAGGAATTGCTTGATGTCAGTGGTGTAGGAACAGTACCCATTGAACTTCTCACTACTAGTGGAGAAGTGATTAATGTTAAGTTGGAGGATGTGGCTCTAGTTCCTGGAGCAGCTGATAATTTGATTTCAACTAAAAGGCTTATGGACAGTGATCATAGTGTGTTACTTAAAAAAGGGGGAAACAGTAGGATCATTGCTGAGATGCCTGATTTTGAATTCAAGGTGGAAGAGAGAAATGGATTTCATTATCTTGTGGATGTCTCTGAGAAGTCTGGAACTGTTAATGATGAGAGACAAGTTTGTCAAACTAGCAATGAGTCTTGTAATCATCAGGATTGTTTATATGCATGGCATTTGAAATTTGCGCACAGGAGCATGCAGAGTGTTGAAAGGCTGTTGAAGGAATGTGGAATCTCTGTTGAAGACACTCTTCATAACAGACTGAAGAAGTGTAGAAGAAAAAACTTTTTTGATTGCCACGGTACCTTGATAAAGGACCGAAGATGGGTGTGGAGCTGGCCCGTTGGAGCCATGGGAGCCACGGCAGTGGATCAGATAACAGGA